>NW_026891315.1:0-91043 GCF_015708825.2 Lethenteron reissneri | reverse complement strand
GTCTGGTGTCTTTTAAGAAACAGATGACCGTGAAAGTGCCTTCCCACACACAATGCACTTGAAGGGTTTCTCTCCCGTGTGTATTCTCTGGTGTTTTTTAAGAGAAGATGACTGTGCAAATGCCTTCCTGCACAGAGTACACTTGAAAGGTTTCTCTCCTATGTGTGTTCTCTGGTGTCTTTTAAGATTATTTGACTGTGAAAATGCCACCCCACACACACTACACTTGAAGGGTTTCTCTCCCGTGTGTGCTCTCTGGTGTCTTTTAAGATAATATGACCGTGAAAATGCCTTCCCACACACACTGCACTTGAAGGGTTTCTCTCCTGCGTGAGCTCTCTGGTGCTGTGTCAAATTTCCAGTCCGCTCCGTGCTGTATCCACGCCGGTCGCATTGTTGCCTTGCCGTACTGAGCTGTGCTGAGCGCCTTTGCTCCATCAGACCAAGCGACAGCTGCAGACAGAAAAAAATTATATCCACACCACCTACACGTCAGATACAGAGTAATGCATATACACAGTCACACGTGACTTACACGTCTATACTTATTCATATATTCATGATGTCGTGAAAAAGTTTCCCAAATTCATCACACAGGCTGTTATTGCACACAATGAGAGGGCAAATGGTCATAAAAATGCCTGGAAGCCCTCGTATCTCCGTGGTGAGATGTTAACTACCTCACCTGGTATACAGGAAGTAGTGGGTTCGATCCCGACCCTGACGCCTGCTGCTGTATATTTGGAGTTTGCGTGTCTCTCTCTCTGTGGTGAGATGTTAACTACCTCACCTGGTATACAGGAAGTCGTGGGTTCGATCCCGACCCTGACGCCTGCTGCTGCTGCTGTATATTTGGAGTTTGCGTGTCTCTCTCTCTCTCTCCGTGGTGAGATGTTAACTACCTCACCTGGTATACAGGAAGTCGTGGGTTCGATCCCGACCCTGACGCTTACTGCTGCTGCTGTATATTTGGAGTTTGCGTGTCTCTCTCTCCGTGGTGAGATGTTAACTACCTCGCCTGGTATACAGGAAGTCGTGGGTTCGATCCCGACCCTGACGCCTGCTGCTGCTGCTGTATATTTGGAGTTTGCGTGTCTCTCTCTCCGTGGTCGCGTGGATTTTCCTCCGAATCTCCCGGGTTTCCTCTCCACATTTAGAGTCAACATCAGTACGTGATTAGCGTCTTTGACCGATACCCATTTCCACACGTATTCTTGGTTCTTTCGGTAAAGTTACGTAGATAGACAATAACAACAGATAACATAAAATAAATGCCACTTGTGTTGTGATAGAAACGTCGTGGTTTTATTTACAATTTTGTTTACTTTTATTCATTTTATTATCTGTTATTTTTTATAAATTTTCTATCTCCGTGACTTCACCGAAAGAACCAAGAATATGAATTGCTGCAGTTACGAAAGTTTTAAGTCAAAACATTGACACACGCGTTGACAAACCCACCTTGTTGTTGTTGTCGGGCAGGTAGCTTCTGTAACAAGAGCGGTACAAGCAGCTCAAGCCGGCTTGGGCTGGTAAAAAAACGAAAAGAAAAACTGCGTTAATATCTACAGTAAACCAAAGTGACAAAGTAGCGAGCCGCGTGAAGACAAATTAAACTTAAGGGAGGGAATTAAAGCAAACGCGACCAGGCGAGGGCAGGAGGCAAGGCCCCGCGTGTCTAGGCCCCGCGTTGTAAAGTTCCAACTTGGACATCGATTCACAAGCTGCTGCTGCTCTATTGACATCCCTACGAGAGAGAGAGCGAGGCTCTAGCTTGGTAAACAACAACAACCACAACAACAACCACAACAACCACAACGATGAGAATTTCTCACCTCGGATTGCAGTTCACGCGCGGACCTCCAGCTTCCTGTTACCTCGTGACGTCACGCGGCAGCAGATGACATGACGTCACGCGGCAGCAGATGACATGACGTCACTTCTGGGGTACAAGACCCTCCCCTCCCACAATGAGAGGCTACCCTAACTGAATAAATTAATAAATTATGTTGATGTTGCGATCATCAACATTATCAATAAACATCATTTACACCATCATATACAACAACATCAAACATCATCACCACCCCTAGCATCAGCAGCAATATCATCAACATCATCAGCAACATAAACAACAACATCATCAGCATCAACAACAACATCATCAGCATCAACAACAACATCATCAGCATCAACAACAACATCATCAACATCAGCATCAACAACATCATCAGCATCAACAACATCAACAACATCATCAGCATCAACAACAACAACATCAGCAACATCATCAGCATCAACAACACATCAGCAGCATCACAACAACATCATCAGCAACATCAACAACATCATCAGCAGCATCAACAACAGCATCAACAACAACAACATCAACAACCAACATCATCAGCAACAACAACAACAACAGCATCAACAACAACAGCATCAGCAACATCGTCACCATCTAGAACAGAGGGGAGGGAAGACTGCGGCCTAGTCGGCCTCGGGCCATCCCGAGTTTTCCTAGCGGACCGCCGCGCCCCGGAGCGCCTACCCCGGCAGGAGTCGGGATCGAATAACGGTCCGCCGGGCGTGCTGAACACACACACACACAGTGTACACACACACACAGTGTACACACACACAGTGTACACATACAGTGTACACACACACACATTGTACACACACAGTGTACACACACACAGTGTACACACACTACACACACACAGTGTACACACACACATTGTACACACACACTGTACACACACAGTGTACACAACACACACTGTACACACACACTGTACACACACACACCTGTACACACACAGTGTACACACACACAGTGTACACACACACACTGTACACACACACTGTACACACACAGTGTACACACACCCAGTGTACCACACCACAGTGTACACACACACAGTGCACACCTGGTACACCACACACAGTGTACACACACAGAGTGTACACACACACACACATTGTACACACACACACACAGTGTACACACACACAGACAAACAGACACAGACACACAGACACACACAGTGTGTACACACACACAGTGTACACACAGACTCACAGTGTACACACACACAGACACACACACAGAGTGTACACACACACAGTGCACACACAGACACACATACACAGTGTACACACAGACACACAGTGTACACACAGACACACAGTGTACACACACACACAGACACACACAGTGTGTACACACAGTGTACACACACACACAGACACACAGTGTGTACACACAGACACTCCAACACACACACACAGTGTACACACAGACACACACACACACACAGACACACACAGTGTGTACACACAGACACTCCAACCACACAACCGGTTAGTGCTGCTCCAGTGACAGATTGGCACGGTATGTCACGTGATAAACCTTGCGAATTGGCTGTCGGCTGATGGCCGGTTTAACGACACGCAAACATTCAAACTTAATTTGGAGTTGGAGTTTGTGTCTCTCTCTCATCATCACGGTGGCTAGGATATGTTAACTCCCTCGCCTGGTATGCAGGAGGTCGTGGGTTTGATCCCGATACTGAAGATTCTTGCTGTATATTTGGAGTTTGTGTGTCTCTCTCATCATCATCACGGTGGCTAGGAGATGTTAACTACCTCGCCTGGTATGCAGGAGGTCGTGGGTTTGATCCCGATACTGAAGATTCTTGCTGTATATTTGGAGTTTGTGTGTCTCTCTCATCATCATCACGGTGGCTAGGAGATGTTAACTACCTCGCCTGGTATGCAGGAGGTCGTGGGTTCGATCCCGGCCCTGGCGACGCCTACTGTTGTATATTTGGAGTCTGCGTGTCTCTCTCTCTCTCATCATCAGTGAGTGGGTGAGTGGGTGGGAGAGTGTGTGAGCGAGTGGGTGTGTGGGTGAGTGGGTGGGTGAGTGTGTGAGGTGAGTGTGTGTGCAGGTGAGTGGGTGGGTGAGTGTGTGAGCGAGTGTGTGTGCGGGTGAGTGTGCGGGTGAGTGTGCGGGTGAGTGTGCGGGTGAGTGTGCGGGTGAGTGTGCGGGTGAGTGTGTGAGGTGAGTGTGTGAGGTGAGTGAGTGAGCGAGTGGGTGTGCGGGTGAGTGGGTGGGTGAGTGGGTGGGTGAGTGTGTGAGCGAGTGTGTGAGCGAGTGGGTGTGCGGGTGGGTGAGTGGGTGGGTGTGTGAGCGAGTGGGTGGGTGGGTGAGTGTGTGAGCGAGTGGGTGTGCGGGTGAGTGGGTGGGTGAGTGTGTGAGCGAGTGGGGTGTGCGGGTGAGTGAGTGTGTGAGGTGAGTGTGTGAGCGAGTGGGTGTGCGGGTGAGTGGGTGGGTGAGTGTGTGAGCGAGTGGGTGTGCGGGTGAGTGGGTGGGTGAGTGTGTGAGCGAGTGGGTGTGCGGGTGAGTGGGTGGGTGAGTGTGTGAGCGAGTGGGTGGGTGAGTGTGTGAGGTGAGTGTGTGAGCGAGTGGGTGTGCGGGTGAGTGGGTGGGTGAGTGTGTGAGGTGAGTGTGTGAGCGAGTGGGTGTGCGGGTGAGTGGGTGGGTGAGTGTGTGAGCGAGTGGGTGTGCGGGTGAGTGGGTGGGTGAGTGTGTGAGCGAGTGGGTGGGTGAGTGTGTGAGGTGAGTGTGTGAGCGACTGGGTGTGCGGGTGAGTGGGTGGGTGAGTGTGTGAGTGACTGGCTGTGTGAGGTGCGTGGATGGGTCAGTGAGTGGATGAGTGAGGAGGGGTACCAGGTCGTCTACTGGGGGTGAGGGGTCATTATACAGGGCGGTTCAAAGGTCAAGACACAGTTTCTTGGGTTTCTATTTTATTGTGATTTTCCGAGTTTACAAAGGTAGCTCTCTCTCCATCCGTCTCTCCACTCTCTCTTCCTCTCTCCACTGCTGGGCCTGTAGGCTTGGCCCGAGCGAGTTCCCGCCTTTTCACGAGTTGATTCCGCCCCCCGCCGTGGCTTTGTCGGCACGAGGCTTCTGCGCCGGTGAGTGTCAAGGGCTCCAACGGGCCCCAAGCCGCTGCCCCGTCGTCACCGCCGCCGTGGACAAAGCGCCGATGCTCGACATCATGAGCTGCGTGGAGAGGGACCTGCTGGACCTCGTGTTGCGCACGGGCTACAACATCGTCCAGGAGAACGGACAGAGGAAGCTGGGACCGCCGCCCGACTGGCAGGGCCCCCCTCCCGCCCGCGGCTGCGAGGTGTTCCTGGCGAGGATCCCGCGCGACCTGTACGAGGACGAGCTGGTGCCCGTGCTGGAGGCGGTGGGGCGGCTGTACCAGCTGCGCCTCATGATGACGTACCACGGAGAGAACCGCGGCTACGCCTTCGCCACCTTCGCGACGCGCTCGCAAGCCGCGGACGCCGTCAGGAGACTCCACAAGTCGGAGATCCGCCCGGGGCAACGGATCGCGGTTCACGTGAGCGTCGACAATCGCCGCCTCTTCTTGGCGGGGCTGCCGAAGGTTAGGACGCGGGCCGAGGTGATGGCGGCAATGAGCGACGTCACGGAGGGCGTCGTGGACGTCCAGATGCGCTTCTGTCGCCACGACAGGAGCCACAGCCGAGGCTTCGCGTTCGTCGAATACGAGAGCCACCGCGCGGCCTGCATGGCCCGCAGGGTGCTGCTGCCGTACTCCTTCCGGCTGTGGGGCCGAGACATCCACGTGGACTGGGCCATCCCGCAGCGAGACCCGGGGGCGGGCGGCTGCTGCTGCTGCTGCCGCGGCGGGTGGTGGTGGTGGCAACGGAAGACGACGAGGAAGGGGGGGAGGAGGCGGTGGCAACTGAAGATGAGGAGGGGGGGGGGGGGGAGGAGGCGGTGGAGGAGGAGGTGGAGGAGGTGGGGGGAGGAGGAGGTGGGGGAGGAGGAGGCAATGGAAGACGAGGAGGAGGTGGCGGCAGTCCCAGGCCTCCCGCCGCCGGATGTGCGCCGTCTCCGACAAGGCCCCGCACAACCTGTTTGTGGGCTGGGCGGCGCACACGCTGCTCTGGCGGGCACCTCACCACCCGTGGCCCACGCCAATCGGTCTGGACGAGCTGCCGGAGACGGCCGTCTTGTCGTGGGAGACGCGTTTGCAGGCGCTGCTACGGAGCGCCGGCGTGGGCCACGCGACCTTCGAACTGCACGCTCACTCGGAGCCCGGCAGGCCCATGGGCCTCCTGTACAAGGTCTCCGTTCCCGGGATGATGCGGGAAGGCAGCGGCTTCTTCCCCGCGGTGCTGAGCTCCAGCGCGGAAGGAGCTCGCGAAGTGGCCAGCGGCCTTCTCTACGAAATCCTCGGCGACGCCAACCCCCTGAGGGTGGGCCCGGTCCCCGCCGCCACGCTGCCTCCCGGCTGCCCCGTCCGGAACCTCCCGGCGTATCCCGGCGACTTCCCCGCGCCCCGGCAGCCGGTCGCCGCGCGCCTGCCGACGAGCGGCACGCACCCGTAGTGCCGCGTGGCCGTCGCGGCGGCGTTCGTCAGGCCGCGGACGGCATCCCACCGCTCGGCGTTCGCTCTGAAGCTCACGTCCGCTCTGCCGTGTTCACCGTCAAACCGCAAGTTGCCCGCCCGCTCACTCGACGTGCTCACGTTGATCGGTTGTTGCCTCTGTGGCCGTACCCGTGAATCCCTTCCCAGGCCAGCGGGCGTGACCCCGTGACCTCGCCAGGTGTGACCCCGTGACGTCACCAGGCGTGACCCCGTGACCCCCCCAGGTGTGACCCCGTGACATCACCAGGTGTGACCCCGTGACGTCACCAGGCGTGACCCCGTGACCCCGCCAGGTGTGACCCCGTGACATCACCAGGCGTGACCCCGTGACGTCACCAGGCGTGACCCCGTGACCTCGCCAGGTGTGACCCCGTGACCTCGCCAGGCGTGACCCCGTGACGTCACCAGGTGTGACCCCGTGACGTCACCAGGTGTGACCCCGTGACCCCGCCAGGCGTGACCCTGTCATTACACTTTAATGAAAACCGACAACTGAATCCGTAAAAAAAAAATGATTTCAGGTGTTTGACGCGTCAACGCCATTTCGTTTTGAAAATGTCGGGGAGAAAAAAATATTTTTTTCACATCGCATTTTGATTCATCAAATAGAAAAACCCACTCACCCACCCACACACTCGCTCACCCACTCACACACCCACTAATCCACCCACCCACACACTCGCTCACCCACTCACACACCCACTAACCCACCCACCCACACACTCGCTCACCCACTCACCCACCCACACACTCGCTCACCCACTCACACACCCACTCACTCGCTCACCCACTCACCCACCCACACACTCGCTCACCCACTCACCTCACACACTCACCTCACCCACTCACCTCACACACCCACTCGCTCACTCACCTGTTCACACACACACTCACCCACTCATCTGTTCACACACTCACCCACTCACGTAGCGACTTTGCTACATACGGAGATGTCCGTGCACCGCCTCGTTTGCACAGCCTCTATCCCTGTGCCACGTGTAGTTCGTGCACACACAGCTGTTAAAGAGTTTGATGTTTTATCGATTTACAATTTACGTGTGTTTTTTCCCCGTAATGGTTTTTTGTTAATGTTTTAGCGGAAATAAAGTCCTGAAAAGTCTCTTCCTCTCTCTCTCGACTCTCTCGGCCGAGTATCTGCCACTGATGGTTGTGAGTGTCCATTGCTTGGGACCCGTCTTCCCCTCCTCTGCGGATTTAATTTGATGTGCTGATTCCGTTTAGAACAGGTCCCTGCGGGGTGGGCTGGTAGGAACGAACAAATGAATGGCTATAATAAAATGAAATGGCGGGGGTACGATACGAAGGGAGAGTTTGAGGCCTAGTTCTAGGCTTTAGGCCTAGCTGTAGGCTTTAGGCCGCTGTGAGTTAATTTGTAATTTAAATGTTTTCATTAAAAGCTATCTCAGGGAATTATAAGGGAATGTTACACTTGTTTAGCCAGGAAAGCCTCACTGAGTCTAAAGGTTTTTGTAGGGTCCTGCCAAGTGTTTGCAGTAGGGGGCGATGTTGCTACACCTAATCGGACATCGGACGGACGATATAATCTATTGTAGGCTGGTTCACTTCGTTCCTACCAGTATAAAGGATTTAAATAACCTATAACTATAGGGTGACACCTGTCGGCCTGGAGTGGTGATTACGGTCATGGGTGCATTACGCAATGCCTCATTATATGGGGGGTGGGGGGGCGTATCTGGGGTGAAGATGAAGGTGGAGTCGGTCAAGAAGCTCCTCTGGGAAGCGGCTGGAGGGTTCTGGAAAGGGGGCGTGGCCAGAGGTGGCGCTTGGCGGATATGAGGGATGATGGACCGGCGGTTCGTGCCGCCGTGGGTGCTGGCTGCGTCGCTGCTCGCCGGCATCATCTCTTCGTGGCCGACCTCGTGACGGATATTCGGCAGGACGGGCAGCTGGCGTGGCGAGGCCGGAGATGGGGCTGCGTGTCAGGATCGCCAGTGTGCAGCCGCGTTACGCGAGAGAGTGTGCTCTCAATAAGTCGCCCGCTGCACATTTGTGAAAACAACAACAACACGACGACGACAACAACAACAAAGAGGTACCTCGCCATTCTTTTGCTGCTTCAGAGTTAACTTTTATTACCCTTTAGCTTTTTTATTCGGTAAAGTCACGTCGGCGAAACATTAAAACAAATCGAATGACGACGTTTCGGGCGCAACACAAGCGACCCTCTTAAGGTGGGGGCAACAAAAAAGGACGCAAACTCCTTAGGCCTCGCCCCGGGGCCTACTCCTTAGGCCTTGCCCCAGGGCCTACTCCTTAGGCCTCGCCCGTGGCCACGCCTGCGGCCTCAGAGAAGTACGGATGGAAGAGGGCGACAGACGCAGAGATGCGCTTGCGGGGGCTGAAGGTCAGCAGCTCCTGCGGGAGGCACGGCCGTGCGTGCGGAGGGCGCGGAGAGACACAGAGAGACACAGAGAGACACAGAGAGACACAGAGAGACACAGAGACACAGAGACACAGAGAGACACAGAGACACAGAGAGACACAGAGAGACACAGACAGAGAGACACAGAGAGACACACAGAGACACAGAGAGACACAGAGACACAGAGAGACACAGACACACAGAGAGACACAGACACACAGAGAGACACAGAGAGACACAGAGAGACACAGAGAGACACACAGAGACGAGAGGCGATGCGTTATTGCCCGCTCAACGGTAATCCCCGTCGAAGCGCGACAATTGCCGTCGCGTACAATCCGCCCGCGTCTCACCAGCAGCAGCGCCATCGCCACATTCTCGTTGCCCGGCGCGACCTCCAGCCCCATCTCCGGCGTGGAGTCGACCAGGGCCCGCGGGGCAGCGTGGAGACCGTAGGAGGAGTGGCGACCACCGAGCTGAGTTTGCGCGGCAAAGTCGCCGTGCGGCAGGGAGGCTCCGAGCAGCCACTCCTCCAGGCTCGGCACGCCTAGCAGACTGGGACATGGGGGACACGGGGGGAGGGGGGGGGTAAGGGGGGGGTAGGGGGGAGGGTAAGAGGGGGGGTAAGGGGGGGGTAGCGGCGGAGGTGACGGTGAGAATTCGGCTGTTGACTATCAACCCACTTTCATCAATGATTGCGCAACGGAGTGGCTGTTGTGGAATTTACATCAACAGCCAAATACTCCTGCCCCCCCCTCCTCCTTCTTCTCCTCCCCCTTCCCCCTCCCCCCCCCCTCCTTCCCCCTCCTCCCCCTTCCCCCTCCTCCTCCTCCCCCCCCTTCTTCTCCTCCCCCTTCCCCCCCCTCCTCCCCCTCCCTCCTCCCCCTCCTCCCCCTTCCCTCTCCCCCTCCCCCCACCCTCCCCCACCCCACGTTGCTCTCCGCTAACAAATGAGATGGCGTCTATTGGCCCCCGCACCGCTCCCCACGGCACGCTCGCCACGAGCTACTCACCCGAATATCTTCGTCAGCTGATCGACATCGGAGCCTCCGGGGAAGAGAGGCCTGCGTTGAGGGGAGACAAGGAGGTCACCTGATGCGATGTCGCTTAGAACCTTTTTGCTTCTTTCGGTAAAGTCACGTAGAAGGGAAATCATAAAATAATAAAACGCAATAAAATACAATTCTCACGACGTTTCGGCCACAACGCAAGCAGCCGTCCTCGGGTGAAGAGCAAGTCTGTCGGAAAGACGGCGTCTGAATGAGCACCACCAGGCTTGTCAGCGTATATATTTAAATATATACTTAAATACTTAAATATACGCTGCCAAGCCTGGTGGTGTTCAGAAGAACAGGTCTGTCGGAAAGACACATCATCATAATAACAACAACACCAATTCAATGGGGGAGAGGTGGCATGGTGTTCGGTCGGACCCACGGGGGCACCTATCCTGGCACGGGCGCCATGGCGACGCCACCCTGCCAGGCCTGTGGTGACATTGCGTGCGGGAGAGGTGGGTGGGTGGCTGTGTGGGTGGTTTGGTGGGTGGGTGGATTGATAGGTGGGTGGCTGTGTGGCTGGGTGGGTGGTTTTGTGGATTGGTGGGTGGGTTGATAGGTGGGTGGGTGTGTGGGTGGGTGGGTGTGTGGGTGGGTGGTGAGTGAGTGGGTGGGTGGGTGGGTGGGTGGTTTGGTGGGTGGGTTGATAGGTGGGTGGGTGTGTGGGTGGCTGGGTGGTTTGGTGGATTGGTGGGTGGGTGGGTTGATAGGTGGGTGGGTGGGTGGTTTGGTGGGTTGATAGGTGGGTGGGTGTGTGGGTTGGTGGGTGGCTGGGTGGGTGGATTGGTGGGTGGGTGGGTGTGTGGGTGGCTGGGTGTGTGGTTTGGTGGGTGGGTTGCTAGGTGGGTGGGTGGGTTGCTAGGTGGGCGGGTGGGTTGCTAGGTGGGTGGGTGGGTTGCTAGGTGGGTGGGTGGGTTGCTAGGTGGGCGGGTGGGTTGCTAGGTGGGTGGGTGGGTTGCTAGGTGGGTGGGTTGCTAGGTGGGTGGGTTGCTAGGTGGGTGGGTTGCTAGGTGGGTGGGTGGGTTGCTAGGTGGGTGGGTTGCTAGGTGGGTGGGTTGCTAGGTGTGTGGGTGTGCGGGTGGCGGTGCTCAAGGAGCACCTGCGTGTAAACATCTCAGCAAAGATGCAGCCGACGCTCCACAGGTCGGCGGCCGGGCCGCAGGTCACCCGCAGCAGCAGCTCCGGGGCGCGGTACCACGACGGGGACACCTACAGCAGCGGCACACACAAAGACAAATATCCCCCGTGTAGCCTTCACACACCGTAGGGGCAAGTGCCCTTAGCGAGTAGCAGCGCCTATGACGGCCGGCACACGAGGGGGTGGGTGGCCAGCACCGCACCCGGCCGCCTTTGTCTACCCGGTGGCGATGTTTACCGCGCACCGCACCGGGTACTCTTTTGAGGCTGAGTCAACCTAGGGGAGGCCCGGGACCGGTTAAGATAATCGTCGCCGGTGTTGGCCGGAAGACAGATTCAGACGCTGTCTCCTCGACAGACCTGGTCTTCACCTGAGGACGGCTGCTTGCGTTGTGGCCGAAACGTCGTGAGAATTATTTTATTATGTTTTATTTTTATTATTTTATTACTTCCCTTCTACGTGACGACTTTACCGAAAGAACCAAGAAGACCTCTCTCTCTCACTCTCTCTACTCACCGCCGGGGTGAGAGCCGTGCTCGCGCCGTCCAAGAGGAAGCGTCCGAGCCCCCAGCCGGCGAGCTTGACGCGCCCCGAGGCCGTCACCAGGACGCTGCGTGGCGTGAGCTCGCGGTGCTCCAGGCCGTGGCCGTGCAGGTAGCGCAGCCCACACAGCAGCTGGCGCGTCACCTCCTGGGCACGGCGCAAGGTCACGGCACAAGGTCACGGCGCAAGGTCACGGCACAAGGTCACGGCGCAAGGTCACAGCACAAGGTCACGGCACAAGGGCACGGCACAAGGTCACGACGCAAGGTCACGGCACAAGGAGGGGGGGGGGGAGTGTAAACTCGTTAGCCGCTCCGAGGCTCGGCTGGCAACGTGCGTGCGAGATACACAGAGACTGGTAGACTCATAGAGACTCAGAGATACACAGAGACACACAGAGACTCATAGAGACTCATAGAGACTCAGAGACACACAGAGACACACAGAGACTCATAGAGACACAGAGACACACAGAGACTCACAGAGACACACAGAGACCCATAGAGATACACAGAGACTCTGAGAGTGGTGTTGCCTTTTGGGGGTGGGGTAGGGAGTGACGGGGTGGGTGGTGGTGGTGCTGGCGGTGGCACCTTGATGTGGTGGGACGGTGTGTGGGGCGACTTCCCCAGGTAGGTGGACAGATCCTGGTCTACGAGCTCACAGACCACGGCGTGACGCGCGCCGCCCTCGTCACGAATATCCACAAAGACGTCCAGCAGCCTGGGGCAGGCCGGTCGGGGGTCGGAGACATCAGAGCAAGAGAGCGCAGAAGTCATCTCGGTTTGACGACGACGACGACGACGATCTGTCTCCTAATCTTTTCAAGACACGATGACCGTGGACAATTGGAGGATGGAGGCTGACGTGGCGACGATTGCGAGGGATCGTGACGCGGCGCGAGGGGTGGGAGAGACACCCACCTCACCACGTTGGGGTGCTCCAACTCCATCCACGGTGGAGATGGCGACAACTTAAGGCGAGTGACACCAAGACACGATGACCGTGGAGGATTGGAGGCTGACGCGGCGACGATTGCGAGGGATTGTGACGCGGCGCGAGGGGTGGGAGAGACACCCACCTCACCACGTTGGGGTGCTCCAGCTTCGTGAGCAGCTGTAGCTGCAGCAGCTGCCAGGCATCTTCCTCCGGGCCCCCGCCTGTCTGCAGGCGCAGGCCCTTGAGCAGCACCACAAAGCGGCCCTGGTCCCGGAGGTCGCGAGCCTTCAAAGTCGTCGCGGCCCCGTAGACCCCAGCGCCCAACTCGGCCACGGACTCGTACTGCTGCTCCATCCCCGCCGCCCCCAAACGCTTCGAACGCAGACGCCGCCGGTCACGTGGATGTCCTCTGCTGCCGGAAGGACGCCGCCGCTAGCAGCAGCAGCAGCAGCGATCACACAGAGACGCAAGAGAGATAGAGAGAGAGAGAATTGTCACAGAGGGTCACAGATACACATAGAGGGTAAATGGGCGAGGTTAATGACTGTGGCTCATGCAGCTGCAATGGCTGCTTTGGGTATGCGGTTCAGACCTCCCCAGAGACCCTGGCTGACAGAGGTCTTCAGGCTGGCTGAGAAAAAGCGACAGGCCCACTCTCATAGTCTACGGCATTCCACGTCAGAGAATGAGGAGGCTTACCGCAGCCTTCGCTCGGAGGTTCTGAGAGCCGTGAGGCACTGCAATGATGGGTGGTGGTCGCGGGTTTCTGAGGAGATGGAATCTGCCTCAGTAGCCCGTGATCAGACATCACTGTTTAATTCCATCAAAAACGTAACTTGTAGTGCCACACCTATCACCATCATTCGGGGAAAGAATGGTGATCCAATCTCCGATCCCCCCCAGGAACAGGTTTGTAGATTTGCTGAGCATTTCTGTGAGGTCCTGGGGGAGGGGAAATCCCTCAGCCAGGAAAACATCATGGCACAAAGTGGGGATGACACTGCTGAGGCTGCGGTGCCTCACATATTGGAAGAAGTCACCCCTGTGAGTGACTGGTTGAGGTGCCATCTGTTGAGGAAGTCCTGAAGGAGATCCAGAGTCTGAGACCAGGAAAGGCACCAGGCAGAGATGATCTCCCAAGGGAAATTCTAGACAGAGCAGCCTAAACATTTAGGCTGGCCTGTCTACGATCCATCTTAACCCGTTAGAAACATTTAGGCTGGCCAAGCAGGCCGGGCAATGTAGCCCAGCCCGGCCCAGCCCAGGGCAAGCAGGCTGGGCAATGTCACCCAGCCCAGGCCTAGCCGAAGCAGGCCTAGGGCTGCACTCACTCACCTCGTGGTTCGCTCCGTAGACGTCTGTGTGGGTGGTGGGGGTCTTGAGCTCTCTACTCCGTCGTGGCGAGGAGGTGACACACGAAGCTATTGCCTCGTGTGGAGGTGGTGGTGGAGGTGGTGGTGGTGGAGGTGGTGGAGGTGGAGGAGGAGGTTCGACGTTTCGCTACCACAACCAGGGCGGGAGACGGACCGCTGGTGGGAACGCGTGGCTTTAGCAGGGCGCGTTTAGAAAACGTAGCGCGGATAGGCGACCACGTGGCAGCGGGGCTAAATTCCGTAGAGCTGATAAGCGCTGCCCATAAAGTCAACACTGGCCACAGTTCTGTGTGTGCAGCAGTCGATTTGAAGTTTTTCGTGACTGATATGATCCATATCCTTTGCTTCTTTCGGTAAAGTCACGTGGGTGAAGATTTTAAATATAAAATAGAAATAAGCAAAGAGTATATGCGCATACTCTGTGTTTTTTTCGGTAAAGTCACGGAGGTGAAAAAATTAAAATTAAAAAAAATTTAATCGCGACGTTTCGGGCGACACAAGCTTCCGAAAAAGTCGTCTTTTAATTTAATTTTAAAATTTTTAATATTTTATTATTTCCCTTCCACGTGACTTGACCAAAAGAACCAAGAAGATGAATCCCTGCAGTCACGAAAGCTTTAAATCGAAAAATTGAGGCTTTTTTTTGACGGAACATGCAAAACACTTTAAATTCGCAGCTACAAAAACTCTAGCCCGGTACGTCAAAACAAGATGTCATGTATATCAACATGTAACATATCGAGTGCATTGTATATAAGTGTAGTGTATATAGTGTAGTGTATATAAGTGTAGTGTATATCAGTGGCGGCTCCTGCAAAATCTCTCAGGGGGGGCAAATGTCTGGATGATTGATAAGGATAAGGTCCACCCATGCAATGGATAAATTAACAGCTTAAGCATGTAAAGGCAACTTCACTTCTTTAATATTAATGAAAAATAAAGTGACTCTTACAATACATCTTGTTTGTTTCTATACTCACTATTAAAACAAACCACTCAAGTTTATTTTATTAAAGATTCCACTAGGTGGCGACAAATAATATTGTTGACTGAAACGTGCTTACGTATGATGACGTAAGCACGTATGATGACGTTAGCACGTTAGTGTGAGCCCTCCCGGAAGCCATAGAGAATGCATTGCAGCGCCCGCCGTTCGAAAAAAAACATCTTTGAATGTAAGTCTATGGGGCCACTCGGGGCGATTCTCAGCCGGAGTGAAATCGCCCAAAAAGAGGCGGTACTCCACAGAACGTGACATGACGCTGATTGGACTATATCCAGAGGCACAATAACGGCTAGCGTTACTCTGTGGTTGAATGACATTGGTGGTGCGTCGCCCAATCGCCCTAATGAAGAAACCGCCCCTGGGGTCATAGGCAGCATTCCTCCTCCTCCAAACACGGCGAGTTGAGTTGATGCCAAAGAGCTCCATTTTGGTCTCATCTGACCACAACACTTTCACCCAGTTGTCCTCTGAATCATTCAGATGTTCATTGGCAAACTTCAGACGGGCAAGTATATGTGCTTTCTTGAGCAGGGGGACCTTGCGGGCGCTGCATGATTTCAGTCCTTCTCGGCGTAGTGTGTTACCAACTGTTTTCTTGGTGACTATGGTCCCAGCTGCCTTGAGATTATTGACAAGATCCTTCCGTGTAGTCCTAGGCTGATTCCTCACCGTTCTCATGATCATTGCAACTCCACGAGGTGAGATCTTGCATGGAGCCCCAGGCCGAGGGAGATTGACAGTTCTTTTATGTTTATTTCATTTGCGAATAATCGCACCAACTGTTGTCACCTTTTCACCAAGCTGCTTGGCGATGGTCTTGTAGCCCATTCCAGCCTTGTGCAGGTCTACAATCTTGTCCCTGCCATCCTTGGAGAGCTCTTTGGTCTTAGCCATGGTGGAGAGTTTGGAATCTGATTGATTGCTTCTGTGAACAGGTGTCTTTTATACAGCTAACAAGCTGAGATTAGGAGCACTCTCTTTAAGAGTGTGCTCCTAATCTCAGCTCGTTACCTGTATAAAAGACACCTGGGAGCCAGAAATCTTTTTGATTGAGAGGGGGTCAAATACTTATTTCCCTCATTAAAATGCAAATCAATTTATAACATTTTTGCCTGGATTTTTGTTGTTATTCTGTCTCTCACTGTTCAAATAAACCTACCTTTAATATTATAGACTGATCATTTATTTGTCAGTGGGCAAACGTACAAAATCAGCAGGGGATCAAATACTTTTTTCCCTCACTGTATGTTAACCACGCTGTGTGTGTACACCTATGTTAACCACACTGTGTGTGTACACCTGTTAACCACACTGTGTGTGAACACCTATGTTAACCAAATTGTCTCAACGTTGCATGTGTACTGGGTTTTAATTAAAATTTAGTTTTCTCGATGGAGTCATTTCTGCCCCTTTATATTTTTCAACGCTTTCACTTCACGTGATATGCCTCTGTTTGTCGTGGTCAACATCTTGTAACAACATGTTTAGTCTACTTCCTGTTGTCCAATCCACGAGACTGTGTGCTCACTGTGACAACGTACTGCCCGCACACCAATCAGGCGCCACGTGCCTCAGGCTCACCTGCGTCGTGTGCGTGCATCACTCTAAATAAAAAACACCTAATTGATAAAGCAATCAATACAAATCGGCGTCAATCACTTAAGCGTCTCTTTAAAAGCGTGGACGTCTTGTTAATTAAATATCTATTTGCCCGCCGGGAATCGAGAACGCCGCGGCCCCTGAGCTCTGGAATCGCGTCGCCCACGAAGCTTCTCAACACGCGGTGAGCGCTGAGCGCGTGTCGCGCAACTCAAAGTTGTTGTTTTATTATTCAACTTCATTCGTTCCTCTCTCTCTCTGTGCGTGTGTGTGTGGCGCGCTCAAGGCTCGTGGTCGAAACGTCGTTCACTTCCACGTTGTCCGCTCGACTTCTTTAAAAAAAAGTTACAATTTTTTTAAATAAAAAAAAGACATTTGTAATAAAAACATTTTTTTAAGGAGTTTCTTTTAGTGGGTTTACCTACTACCAGGGGTCGGCAACCTGCGGCTCCGGAGCCGCATGCGGCTCTTTTGAACCTTGACCGCGGCTCCGGGGCGGATGCTAGCGAGGGGAGGAGGCGCACTGTGACACCTGCTCTGGCGTCGCCGCTCCGCTCCACACTGCCCGCCCGGTGACAGGCAATAACGTTGCCGTTGCTAGGTAACGCAAAACATGGCTGCCTCCATCAGCTCCGCTCCTCATGGACAGAATCATTCGCATTCTCTACTGACGAGACTGGTTTACCAGTATGCTTAATATGTGGCGAGAAATTTGCAAACAACAAAAAGTCGAATATTGCAAGACATTTCCAGAATAAACACACAGCCTTTGCTGAAAAATATCCAGATGGAGATGAGAGACGAAAAGCCATTGCAGAACTTATGAGGAAGGTTAATATGAGCAAAAATAATTTCAAGAAGTGGGTGAAGACTGAAAATTCCACAACATATGCTAGTTTTGTGGCCGCTCAGGAAATAGTCAAGCACGGGAAGCCCTTCACAGATGGAGAGTATATAAAAGAAGCATTCATTAATATTTCGGAACATCTACACATGGACTTCAAAAACAAGAATGAAATTGTGCAGAAAATCAAAGACATGCCTCTCTCTGCGAAGACTGTCAAAGACAGAACCCTAAAAATGGCAGAAAACATTAGCAAACAGCAAATTCAAGACATTAATTCAGCTGTGGCGTACTCCATCGCCTGTGATGAGTCCAAAGATGAAGGTGATATTGAACAAATAGCGCTGTTCTGCCGATATGTGAACTCTTTTGGGCCACAGGAAGAACTGATTGAGCTGATACCACTAAAAGACCAAACAAGGGGTGAGGATATCTGTAAGGCTGTCCTGGACTTTTTAAGTGCTAAAAAATAAAACACCAACCACCTGGTCTCAGTGGCTACTGATGGGGCACCGAGCATGAGAGGAGCACAGAAGGGCTTTGTGGCTCTACTGCAGAAGGCGCTGGGTAGAACGCTGCTGTCATTTCATTGCATCCTGCACCAAGAGGCATTGTGTGCTCAAACATTTCCCCCGGAATGCACAAAAGTGATGGATGTGGTCATTCAGATTGTTAATAAAATAATGGCAAAGGGTTTAAACCACCGCCAGTTCCGTTTGCTATTGGATGAGGTGGAAAGCATATATTCTGACCTCCTGCTCCACAACAAGGTCCGGTGGCTGTCCAGAGGCGAGGTGCTAAAACGCTTTGTCACATGTTTGGAAGAAGTAAAAACCTTCCTGGGCAGCAAAGAGCTCACCTTTGCTGAGCTGGAACAGCCAGAGTGGCTGGAAAAATAACATTTTATGGTAGACATGACAGCACATCTAAACACGCTAAATACAACCCTTCAGGGAAAAGGAGGCACAGCCCTGCACATGCTGGAGGAGGTTTTGGCATTCGAGCGCAAGTTGACAGTGTTTGTCAAAGATTTACAGAGAGGTACACTGTCTCACTTTCCCTCTTTGAGAGAGTTCAAACAAAGTCATGATACGATAAATTTGGAATATTTCAAGTCTGCAATCACCACAATGCAAAGTTCGTTTGGGAAACGATTCTGTGAGTTCAGAGGAAAAAACGGCATTATCCTTCCCTGTCACTCCCCTGGCGATCGATCCATCCCTATTGAATATGACTGCATTTGCAGGTGTAAGTCAACCTGATCTTGAGATGGAACTGGCCGATATAGCCGACAAAGATATATGGGTGTCCAAGTTCAAATGCTTGACCGCTACTCTTGAGGATGTTGCCCGTCAGAAGGCCATTCTGGCTCAGAATCATAAATGGATTGATATTGAAAACCTTCCCAAACAGGACAAACTTGTATTCGAAACATGGAATGCCATCCCCAACACTTATATAAACATGAAAAAGTATGCATTTGGAGTCCTGTCGATCTTCGGCTCCACATATGTATGTGAGCAGGTCTTCTCCAACATGAACTATATTAAAAACAAACATCGATCACGCCTCACAGATGACAGCTTGCAAGCCTGTGTGAAAATGAAGGTGACGTCTTACAGCCCTGATGTGCAGACACTGTGCACTGAGGTTCAGGAGCAAAAATCCCATTAACCAGGTAATTTAGCTATTAATTTGCAAAAATATATTTTACATTGTTAAGTGAAAAAGTCCTTTTTTTATTCAGATTGACAGCTGACTGCACGATCCTGTATATAGCAATAAGGTAAGAAACAATATATGCAGTGTTATATTTGTTTTAAATGTCGCAATGGTTTTGCGGCTCCCAGTTTATTTTTTCCTTCGGAAACGGGTCCAAGTGGCTATTTATGTCTTAAAGGTTGCAGACCCCTGCACTACACTATACACTACACTACTATACACTACACTATACACTACACTATACACTAGTGCTGTACTAGTATACTACACTATACACTACACTATACACTACACTATACACTACACTACACTACACTACACTACACTACACTACACTATACACTACTATACACTACACTATACACTAGTGCTGTACTAGTGACGAATTGCCACGTTCTGTTGACGTGACAACCCTTACGAGTTGGCTGTGTCGGGTGGTGGCGGGTTTAACGACACAACATTTATATATTTGCGCGATCTAACCCAAAACACCTCCATTATGGATACTTACACATGTGTACATACATATCTTGCCAGCTGGATGTGGGTGCTTAAGCAAGTCCTCAACTCACAATTTTAATGCCGTAAGTTCAGATCATAGTCAGTGTTCATCGGTTATCCGTGGCTGTCTTATGGACTGAATGGTCCTCGTCATATGAATGTGGAATTTCCTCGATTCACTGAGGGCCACCAAAAGAGATGAGCACTGGCCCAGACTAATTTAAGCAAGGAGACACCTTAACGCGATGTAGAGATCTTTTGAATGATTGTTGTTTGATACCCACAGCCCATTGCTCTCAAACCTCAGAGCAACTCGGTTGGAGTCCCGATCCGAGTGTTTCACTGCGAATACTGTTGCCCTTCGTTAGCCCTCCAGACATTAGGAAGGCGGATGAAGGAAATGGGCCATCACTTATGAACTGACTGGCTTCATTCCAAGCTCACTGACCACGAATGTGTTCAGCTGTTGCTATAGCTAAATCCCCATTTAGTGGGGACTCTATTGACGCCTGGACGGAGCAAACTGCGCAGTGGGGACGGCACTACACCCGGCCACCTGTCTCCCCGGTGCTGTCCTTTACGCTTCGCAGCTGGCATTGATTTAAGAGAGCAGGGGCATAGGACGGGTTCAGACACCAGTGCCACGAATGCGTTTGGTGAATGTGGGTCACCGAGTGACACAGGGATACTCTCGTTGGGTGTTTCGTTCTACACGTTACACCCAAAGTGCGGAGTAACAAAGAAGTGGCAATGACCTGTGTTCGTGCGTGTGTGTTCGTGCGTGTGTGCGTGTACGCGTGCGTGTGTGTTCGTGCGTGTGTGTTCGTGCGTGTGTGTGCGTGTGTGTTCGTGCGTGTGTGTTCGTGCGTGCGCGCACATGCGAGCGCGTGCGCGTGCGTGCGTGTGTGTTCGTGCGTGTGTGCGCGTGTGCGCACGCGCGAGTGTTGTTGTTTTTGGGGTTAACCCACTGTGCCACAACCCTTGCGACTCAGCCTTAAATTATTAGCCTGTGGGGGGTGGCTGAACATCAGCGCTGGAGAGAAAAAGTCACGTGCATATTTCTCGGTGCCGGTCACACCACGTCTTATTGCCACGTCTTATCGGCATCGAGAATGCACAGGAGACAGGCTTGCAGGCATTGCTGGTCCATGGACCCGCGAGTGTCGTAAAACAAAATATATAATTGCTCACTTCACGGCGCTTGGCTGAACAATCTACACGTGCTCATGGACGTGGCCTGCGTTCGTTGTCACCTGCTCAGCGACGCATCTCTTTAAAACGCAGCAGCAAACATGTCGAGTCACTCATTCAATTGTCCACCTTTTACCAAAAGCCATGAATACAGTAAAAAAAAATAAGAAGCACCATCAGCAACATCTCACTTTGAACGACGGCCAAGTCATCACAATTTCTAGCAGGGTGAGTTCGTAGTCGGTGGCGGGGGGTGTGATCAGCACAAGGTTGGGCTGTAAAAAGTTTATATTTAGACTCGGGGTGGAGTCATGAGATAAAGGCATGAGTGTGCTTTGTGGGCCTCTTGTTTATGAACCCAGAAAGGGTTCCGGTTTTTATGGGTTCTAGACTACCCCAACGCGGTTTGGGATGCCAAAAAATATATGTATACAAAAAATAAGCCACAATTGTTGCTTAAAACATGGTAGACCACAGTACAACAGGAACTATTTCGATTTAAAGCTTTCGTGACTGCAGGGATTCATCTTCTTGGTTCTTTCGGTAAAGTCACGTAGAAGGGAAGTAAAAATAAAACATAATAAAATAAAATATTTTATTTTATTATGTAAAGTCACGTAGAAGGGAAGTGATAAAATAATAAAAATAAAACATAATAAAATAAAATATTTTATTATGTTTTATTTTTATTATTTTATTACTTCCCTTCTAAAATAATAAAAATAAAACATAATAAAATAAAATATTTTATTATGTTTTATTTTTATTATTTTATTACTTCCCTTCTACGTGACTTTACCGAAAGAACCAAGAAGATGAACAGGAACTATTTCAAGTAGAATTCAGTGCTCATCTCCATTAGCGACCATGCCGCCAGTTGTATACATTCCACAATCATTTGGCAGGGGAATGGACTATTGTTGGGATGGCCCATGTTGGTGTCTCAACTCTCGTTCTTAATGTCTCGCCGCTTAAAGGATGATTTGCTGGATGTTTCATGGTTGGAATTTGAACTCCTGGCGTTACGATGTAAGTGTTTTACGACTGAAACAAGTGTCATCCAGCCAGAATGTAATGATTGAACGATACCGTGCATTCATTACATCTTGAGACAATACCTTATGTAGATGTGCTGTTTACATGTTTTTGCTGCTGGTTGGCACTTTACCAAACGCACTCGAATCACAATTGGAAGGTCGCAGGGTCAAATGCTGCCAAGGGGTAGAGTGAAAGCATCATTCATCAGTAATATTTAAATACGTACCTCTGTGGGAAATTTATTTTATTATGAACAGACTAGCGCCTCCTAAAGAAATGTGGAACTTCACCACTTGTTCAGGGCTTCAATGCAGATAAAAACTACCCTATGATTGACTAGTATTGCACTTTATATAAAATTAATTACGTACTGCATCATCACAGATCATATGATAGTTACCCCCAGAGTAATGCTCGTTAGTTGGGAACAATCCGGCATATGCTGCAACTACCGAGTGGCTTTCGTCTCACAGGATGCAATGTTCTGACGAGACCCGACTAAAAACTGGTCCAATGTTTTCTTGCTGGAAAAAAATGATCAGGAACAACGTCCTTAGTTTTAGAATAACACCGAATTATTTTGTCAGCACTCAGCAATGTGAATGCACTTTTACCAAAGTAAACGCATGCAAACTAAACTATTTCTCATTTCACCAGGTAAAGCACTGTAGCTTGTTTTCAGAAGCCACCTGGCTATCACCAATGATAGCTCAACGAAGGGGCTGATGAAGTGACAACTTACCGCAGACAAATACTGAAAGACACTCGCGTTGGGACGCCGATCCACGCCACACGACTGTGCAATTGTGACGACCCCAATGTGGCAATGAGCCGCCCCAATGCGGCGTGCAAAACACACGAGCGCGGAGACACTCGGCTTTGGATTTTCGTTGCACGCGCACCTGCCATGCCCTCCCACTCTAGAGGCATGTTTCTCAATGTGGAGGGAAAACCCGGAGGACCCGAAAAAAAAATGCACGCGACCACACGGTGGAGAACATTGCAAACTCCAAACATGCAGCAGCATGCATCAGGGTTGGGACCAAACCCACGAGCTCCTGTACACCAGGCGAGGTAGTAAACATCTCGCCACGACGGTGCTGCATGTGGCGATGCTGCGATTGCTGTGGTCCACAATACAATGTAACAACATGAAACACGTTTGTCAATTCCACAATGTGAGGCCTTAAAGAAAACATAACTCGTGATGTTTTCAGGAATATCCCTTCCTCATAGCACATACATAGAGAGGCCAGAGGAGACAGGTTGGATAATAAGAGTTGGAGACTGCACTTTACACCATGGGGCCTGATGAGAATTGAATTTAAGAAGTCATCTGATTACCAAATGTGTTTTTTTATTGGCATACGCATAGTTACTGTAACTATTGAGTAACAGACGAGCCCCTTCGATAATAAAAACGTATTGTTATTCAATACACTCCTTATATCGAGAGTGAAATTCTAAAATGTTGCTGGCAGATCGTATTGTGGGAAGATTTGCCAATTAACTGTTATTATTTCTTCATGTTACTTATAGTGTCATACAACTTGTTAGGCAATATGGCAATGTCTAGAAATTGTCACCAATAAGCCTTTGGACTTTAACTGACACTTCATTATCTCGCTGGGGATTTTTTATAAATCCTTTATATTAAGTTCGCTCGCTTGCGTGCTTGCTTGCTTACGACCGTGCAAATCTTTCGGTCGTTTTTTAACCCACTTCCCGTGATCCAATCGAGCTGACATTTTACACACAGACTCGTTGTGCGTGACAATTTATTTTCGTGAAAAAAATTTCCTACATTTTACACTGTTTAGGGAATTTTTTTACAATATTTAATTACCAATTGCTTAATGGTGGCAGGCAATCATCTGACCCATAGGTGGCAGCCATCTCAAGCCAGAGGACGAGAGGACTCTAGCCGCCACGCATATAAAGGATTTAGAGTGAAAAACTTTGTTTTTACGGGTTAATTTATTTCTTCTGAACTATTTATAAAGGTCAGAGCTGCATTGCGTACATTTCATTAAAAACATATATACATGATGGACGGTCCGCCCACAGGCCCATGACATCAATTGTGAGAACACGTAAACCTTTGCGTGTCGTGACCCTTCTCTGACAATACGTAACATTTCCCCACACTTACGAAGGTACACAGAAACAAATAAAATGGTCATAAAAAAATAAACAAGTGAATGTTTTTTTTCTATCCCTCAAAAAGCACCTTCGAAAGTAAGCAGAAGGTTCATAGGCTCACATTCCAGTGGGAGGTTGACTCATCATCGTCATCAACCATCTGGGTTCTATAAAATGAGTACTACTTTGTCGTGTGATTTTGGACGAGAAGTGACGGGTACGTGGCATATTCACCAGGGTTGCCAGGAGAGATGAGTATCACCTGTTGCTCACGTGTGCCACCACGCCGAAGTGAGCACTGGGCAGTGCTTGTCTTTGTCGGCCCTGAGTCAGTGGTGTGAATTGTACATTCTTATGCCAGGGGAGTCAATCTTTCCCCAAGATGCCCATCGTCAATGTCCTCTGAGGTAGTTGTCGGCCGAGTTGAACGTCACTTGGAATCTGAACCCGCAACCTCGTGAATAAAAATAATTAAAAAATAATAATGCCGAGCAAAAATACGTTTTCCTTGTTTTTCTTGAAAGTAAAAAAGGCCCCAGGACAGTAACTGGTGTGCCAGATGATGAATTTATGACAAATATATGACGCATAAAGGTCACACCTTCACGCACTCGAGCAGTGATTGGCAACATTTCAGCAATGCAGGGACATGTTCTTGTGCATTTTAAAGAAATGATGGTGGTGGTGATGGTGGTGATAGTGAGGGGTGGTGGTGATGGTGGTGGTGATGATGGTGGTGATGGTGGTGACAGTGGTGGTGGTGATGGTGAGGGGTGGTGGTGATGGTGGTGGTGGTGATGGTGGTGATGATGGTGGTGGTGATGGTGGTGAAGGTGAGGGGTGGTGGTGATGATGGTGGTGGTGATGATGGTGGTGATGGTGGTGGTGATGGTGATGACGGTGGTGGTGGCGGTGGTGATGGTGGTGGTGATGATGGTGGTGATGGTGGTGATGGGTGGTGGTGATGGTGGTAGTGATGGTGAGTGGTGGTGATGGTGGTGGTGGTGATGATGTGGTGGTGATGATGATGGTGGTGATGATGGTGGTGATGGTGGTGATGGTGGTGATGGTGGTGGGGATGGTGGTGGTGGTGATGGTGGTGGTAGTGATGGTGGTGGTGATGGTGGTAGATGATGGTGGTGGTGATGATGATGGTGGTGGTGGTGATGGTGATGATGGTAATGGTGGTGATGGTGGTGATGGTGGTGATGGTGAGGGGTGATGGTGATGATGGTGGTGATGGTGGTGGTGATGATGATGGTGGTGATGGTGGTGACAGTGGTGGTGGTGGTGGTGATGGTGAGGGGTGGTGGTGATGGTGGTGATGGTGGTGGTGATGGTGATGATGGTGGTGATGGTGGTAGTGATGGTGAGGGGTGGTGATGGTGGTGATGATGGTGGTGATGGTGGTGGTGATGATGGTGATGGTGGTGATGGTGGTGATGATGGTGATGGTGGTGGGGATGGTGGTGGTGGTGATGGTGGTGGTGATGGTGGTGGTGGTAGATTATGGTGGTGGTGATGATGGTGATGGTGGTGATGGTGGTGATGGTGGTGATGGTGGTGATAGTGGTGATGGTGATGGTGGTGATGGTGGTGGTGATGGTGGTGATGGTGGTGATGGTGACGATGGTGGTGGTGGTGGTGATGGTGGTGGTGGTGATGATGGTGATGGTGGTGATGGTGGTGATGATGGTGATGGTGGTGATGGTGGTGGGGATGGTGGTGGTGGTAGATTATGGTGGTGGTGATGATGGTGGTGATGATGGTAGTGATGGTGGTGATGGTGGTGATGGTGGTGATGATGATGGTGGTGATGATGGTGGTGATGGTGGTGATGGTGGTGATGGTGGTGATGATGGTGGTGATGGTGATGATGGTGGTGGTGGTGGTGATGGTGGTGATGGTGGTGATGATGGTGGTGATGGTGGTGGTGATGGTGGTGGTGATGGTGGTGATGGTGGTGATGGTGATGATGGTGGTGGTGGTGGCTGTTTTTTCCCATCTACTCAAAGCTGTCTTTAGGCACAAGTAGACTATACAATACTACCACTTGATTGCATTTTCCAACAACAGTATTTTAAGGGTGTTGTCACTATTATTATATATCAATTCACTTATTATTTCATAAGTATTGAGATATGCTATGAATATATTCATATACATAGCATACTCGTTCTGAAATATGGACCACAAACTTTAGAGTAGTGGTGCTTCGAAAAGGAAAGCCAAACAAGAAAAGGAGGCAAGGGAGAGAGGCAGTTTTGCTTCAAAGTGTTCCACTCATTGCCAACTTCTTCAAAAACCCTCTGATAGTAATAATGATGAGAGCAGCTCCATTGTCAGCTGTGAGGGACGAACGAGCACTCGATCAGCTTCCAGTAACGTTGTCACTCCCCCAGAGACATCCTTTTGTAATGACAGAGCGCCACCGAGGAACGACGGACGAAGGGCTGCATAGGCACTGCCGTGGTATTCGTAGCCAATCGGAGCTAAGGGTTCCATCTGGGCCAAAGGTAATGGGCGGAGCCCGTGGGTGCGGACGGGAAGCGTCCAGGAGGTTCTAGGAGGGTCGTGGCTAGAGGCGAGAGCGACGGAAGGAGAGGCATTAGGAGGACTCGGCTCGGTGCGGGAACCTGGAGTCCAGGACTGCGTCTCCGCCACCTTGTCACGCCACCGGCCACGTGCAGCCCCTGCCGGCGAAGCCCTCTCTACGCCCCGCGCGCCGCCAGTCGGCGGCGAGCGGGAGAGAGCCAACAGAGCCGCGCTGGGACAGCGGAGGACGAGGCAGCGCGCACATCGCGGCAGTGGAGTGAGAGTGAGACCATCCGGAGGGGGGGTGTGGAGCCGAGCAGTAGTTGTTAGTCAAAGAAAAGGCGCCAGTCTCAACCCGTCGTGGAAGTGCTTTATTTCACTTTGAAGTTGAACCCTCAACAGCTGATGGTGGTATACAAGAACCACCGCATTTCTACCTCGGGAATAGTTGGGCAGTTCACAAGAATCAAATGAGCAAGCAAGCCATTCCTGGTGCTATGAGGTCACTGACCCTGCACTTCCAGTGACATTAAGTCAGCGCTTCTTGAAAGAGCAGTCCCCTTCCAAAACCGCAGTGAAACATACCCAGCTTCAGTCCGAGATAGAGCGCTTAGTGGAACAACTAAAGTTTCAACAATGAACTTCTCAACTGTATATTGCCAAATGGGCAGCAGGTTTCTAGACAGTGGCTACTGCACTCACCCTCAACAGGTTGTGTGTCCACTGTTTTGCATTAAAACTGTTCTCCGGCAGGCTCGGCGGATTTAGTTAGGGGTTCCGTGGCTGGAAGCACTCTGAAAGAATAGGAGACCACAGAACACAGATCATGCACAAGTGTAATGACAGGGTGCTGCCTGCCAGCCAGCCAGGAGGGGTAATCATGGTGATGGGCACGTTATATAATAACCAACCAGAAGGGGGCGTGTCTGGGTTAAAGGTCAAAGCGGGGTCAGTCAGGAAGCTCCGGGAACTTGCTCGAAGGTTCTAGAAGGAGGGGGGGGGGGGGGAGGGCCTGGCCACGCCGGGGAGTGTATAGGGGGGACATAACCGAAGGTTCGGGCCTGTTGCGAAGGCACAGGCGGGGATCGCCGGAAGCGACGCCTGCTACTGAAAATGGTGAAAAAGGAACTGAACGAACCCCCCGATTACCTCCTGTCAGGGAAAAAAAAGGCACGGCACGCATTTCTGTCCAGTTATCAATGTCCGTGTAACTGCTGCTGCTGCTGCTGCTGTTGCTGCTGCTGCTGCTCACGACACCAAGATCTGTTGTGCCAGTGCAGTACAGGACGATACTTCCGCCCGTGCCATTCGTGTGTGCGCAGGTCTCTTCACATTTTACTTCGACTTCAGCGGTTGCTCCTCAGGCGTGGCCAGCGATCCGGCACCGTAGCCCAGCGTCGCTTTATTGTTAAATCCAAGCTTGTCAATTTCCTCCAGCTCAATTTTGTGTGTCGACATTTTTCCCATAAGGCACACATCTTTCTCGAGCCGCTTGTTGTTCTGACTGCCTATATTCTTAGGTTTTTTCGGTAAAGTCACGTAGGCCCTGGCGGAGTAGCGCAGTTGGTAGCGCCCTCGCTTCCCATGCCAAAAGTCGCGGGATCAATCCCCGCGTCCTCCACAGGCGAAGTGATCTTTATTTTATTTTTTTAATTTTATTTTTATTAATTTTGATGTTTTACCTACGTGACTTTACCGAAAAAACCTAAGAATATGAATCCTTGCAGTCACGAAAGCTTCAAATCTAGAAATTCTGACTGCCACCACCGCCGCCACCGCCACCGATTGGGTTGTAGATTACGACCTTGTCGAGCGGCTCCGTGACCTTGTCCTTGTTGTTCACCTTGTCGAGGTGAGGTGACCGGCGGTTTCGTATCCTCCGCATGCAGCACAGGCAGAGGAGCAGCGTGGCCAGCAGCAGCAGGAAGCCCAGCGCACCACTCACGGTGAACACCATTCTGTCTGCTGGCAGAGGGTCGGGCGGGAGAGCCGGTGTTTGTTTGGTGAGCATTTGCGATGTTAGTCATAGTCTGGGTGCCGAGTATCTGTGGAACTTGAGTCAAGTCTGAGGATGTTATCTGGTTATTCTCTTAGTCAACTTAATCAGTCAGACATTTGAGTACAACACTCTTGGTTATTAAATGTCAGTAGTGCAACTGGCCACCAAATTGCCCCAAATATAATCAGGTCAGCCACTTGTAATTGTTATCGGGTGAGCCAATATACATTTATAGAGCCAATGGCTCATTTTGGTCTTCCTCAAGTGCACTGTTGTCTCTAACGACATGATGAACGATCTTAGTTGACATCTTAATTCAGACCAGTCGATTTTCATCTCTTCATAGTCGGTCACGATTTGGCGTTTGGTACGCAGCAGTCAGAGTTACGGCCGCGCTCGGCGACTTTCGTCCACTGACATTCATCGTTGACCAATAAGTATTAAAAAATCTCTCTGTTGACGAATATTTGTGTCGCGAGTTTCATCGACAGCAGCAGCGCCGTGTAAATGCCTGACGGCGTATTAATATCGAGGTGAACATTACGCAGCGAGTTGACAAACACGGCACGCCCGCTCTGATGAGTGAAACTGCAATCTTTGTTCACAAGAGGAATACAACGATTATTGCTGCAGGCTTACAACAGAACAGGCATCTCATCATCATCATCATCGTGGTCATCGTTGTCGCGTACACTTACTAGGAAATTTGTGTTGTGTGTTATCACTCGTGCTATTCACATGAAACGTGACCAGCCTCGCAACTGCATTACAACGCAGCACGACTCAGATCCAAACATTTTGTGAGTCAAATATAGGCGGCGCTGACTAACGTGTGTAATTAGCATCAGACCTTTCTATATCATCCAGCGATGGTTCAATGAGCCGTGAGACTTTGTTTTCCAGGAGCGTCTTGTGTTGAAATCTGTGGCCAATTAATTTTTTTATGATTATTTTGCACGAGTGCAATAAAAAGGGCCCAGGACTATGCCCATGGTCAAATAAACATGCGATTGCAATGCATTCATAATCAACGTTTTTGAGTTTAGATCGCGTTATTTATAAATGTGTCGTAACCCTCCACCACCCGACACGGCCAATCAGTAAAAAAGTGTCACGTTGACAAAAGACAAATAGTTCACTGCTTTAGCCCACCGGTGTGTTGAAGCCACAACATTTACAATTTGAGGATGATGTTTCGCTGGTAATTAATTGGGCAATTCGCCAGAAAGCCTACGTGTTAAACTGATTGCAATGCAGCTTGAAAATCATTCGGTAGTTTTTGGTGACGTGGGAAAAAGTAACAAGTGCAGAGTTGTACCCTGCCGCTGTGCAGGGCATGACGGAGTGTCCCACATTCCGGTCCGTCTTTTCACGCTGAATAATCTTCTCCTTCACATTAAGTAATTGCACGGTGCAAAAGACGTTCAACATGCGTGCATGCTGCACACGCCCGATGGTTGGTAAACACACACAAGTGAACGATGAAACGAGGGAGAGTGCCGATTCAAATTTAGAGCCTTCTCTACACCACGCGGGACAAACACGCGCACACACAAAACAAGATCTGTAACTAATTTGATTGGCACGCTCTGCCCTATTGGGACGCATTCAGCAATCATCAGGTGCGTAACGTGTGCGTAAGACTGTAACATTATGGATGATTGTTGCCCAATAAGGAAAGGTGGACACTGGCAGGTCGTGAGTGAGGGAATTCAGTTTTGGGATCCTGATGCATATGTAATGTGAGAGTACATCCGGGTGGTTGATTGATCGCACCTTGTTACGATGATTGGCTCTACCGGTCCTGGCCCATAGCCAATGGGGGAGAAGTCTAGGGGCGTGGCCCTGACGTCATGGGAAGGTGACATCTGCGAGTAGGGGATTGGCCCTGCTGGCTTTAGCCACAGCCAATGGGGGGACGAGTCAGGGGCGTGGTCCTGGGATACTACGATGGAGTCTGGAAGATTCCATGGAGGTTAACCAGGACTGGTGGAAAGGCACCACGTGACCCGGGTATTAAAAGGGGGGGAGACGGACAACACGTGGTCAGATCTGGAACGAACGGAGGGTGAGGCCACGCCGGAGCGGGGTCCAGGCTGCCACGTGGCCGCGCGAGTATCTCCCTCTCACGCCGTCTGTGAGCAGCGTGAAGGAGTAGGACAGGAGTGGAACCTATCTGAAGAGTGTTGTAAACGAAAGACAAATAAAGACCCCGATTCCAGAAGTCGCTTCCACGACCTTTATTACACATACGTAGTGGGTTGTATGGAGTCTTCTTAGGAGGCAACACGTATTTATTAAACGATTAACACAGAAGGTCCCCAACACGAAGGGGTAATGGCCCCCTTCTACCCAACAACCTAAGGAGGTACCACGGCCTCCGGGCTCACGTGCCCTCGCCACTGGGACCACCCACTCTCAGCCCTGCGGCTAGCGGGACCTAGGGGAGGCGGACCCGACCCAGCCAAGGTCCTCGGGTCTCGACCGCTGGTCCACTCAGACACGGCCCTGAGAAGGACGTCGGGTCCGGGAATCTTCAGGGTCCCAGCCTACTGACCGCTGGCCTCACTGAGCTCCGGCCCACTGGCTCAAAACTGCCAAGAGAGATTGGTACTGGCCAGTGCTCCATTTGAGTGCTGGGACACTGCGACCATCAGACGTAGTTGTACAAGAAGTCACTAAGTCTGTGGCAGACATGAAGAATTAAAAAAGCTATGGGTTTGCTTCTCACTGCTAAAGGTCCGTGCATGTGCACGCTCTCTTGTGCAAGATGACAAACAAGGCACAATTTGCATTCTCGTTCATCGTTAATGTTTTTTTATCTTTCCTTTTTTTTATAATTTGGGGGCGAATTGTGTCCCGCTTGTTACATTAAGCGTCTCGACTTTCGGTTGAGAGAACGTGCGCAGGATGTTAAGCGATCGGCCGAACGTATTGGGGGGGGGGGGGGGGGGGGGACATGAATGGGGAAACTAATCTTCCAAACGGCGATGTGACAACCTGAACAGCGGTCAATAGACACCACTGCTCATCCCAGCATTCGCAGCCTTCAGTTGCTGCTATTAAGTTCTCTCCTCGGTTAAGGGTGTCTCAAACGAATGCAAGTGTTCCAAAGCTTGATTGATTGCTGTGGAAACACCATTAATGATACCTCAACACAAGAGCTGGCTAGCACCACCTGCCCGCACGCTCCTTTGAGGCTGCGAGTAAGCCTTCATTTGTTTTACCTTTCCCTGCCAGCAGACACGGGTAAAGGTGCGGCCGTGCAATGGCCTCCTTACGTCACTGCCGGCGGAAAAGACGGCCACTGCAGCAGCAAACACGTTCGTCTTCACTTCCGCACGTACCGCGGCGCACCAAACTATCCACGATTGTGTGGGCACGCAAGGCTCCACGAGCATCGATTTGAAACATTAAATAAATGACATCGATGGGCTCTTAGCCCTTCAGAAAATTAAGAGCAGAAACTCGGGTATGGAGGCGACGATTGCGGCTGGGGAAACGACGACTTACCCTGGCAGGGCGAGGTGAGGCAATGGTCCTTCAGCAGGGTGCAATTTGTTCCTTCAAAGTTCTCCGAGCAGTGGCAGAAGTAGTCGCCCGTGGGGAGGTTCTCACACCGGGCCCCATTCTGGCACGGGTTCGGGACGCAGACTTCCACGTGCAGCTGAGGACAAAAACAAAGACAAAGATCCCCCCCCCCCCCATATATGCTTAACAGACTGTTGGGGCAAGTGCTGTTAGCGATCACCTATGAAGGCGATGATGGGCTGAGTCAAACTGCCATCTGGGATTTGAACTCGCAACCTTTCCGATTTGCGAGCCGCTCGCTCCGACCGCCGAGTCACCCGGCCACTAACCCAGATCTGTGCCCGATCCATCGCATTTTCGCAGACAGCGTGACGAAAAAAAAGTGGAAACAACATCACGGGTAGACAATTAATACGGACGAGACAAATTAATTAACAGGATAACTACTCGTGCATGCTTGCAACGGTGTTCAGAAGATAACCTAGAAAGTTGGGGATAGGGCATAATATATATATATTTTTTAATCCAAATAAATAAAAATCATTCCAATATCAGTAAGAGAACTGAGCGTTTTTTTATGTATACATCAGAGCAGCACATTTTCCATATAAATTCAATGGCAGCAGCTGATTTCAACGAAAGTACAAAACCACTGGATGAGCATCAAAGCATTTTTGAAAGCCTCTTTAGAAAGAGGTGCACAATGTGGCCGTGTGAACTGTTGGCGTGTGTGCACACGCTCGAGTGCTGACATGGGCACGCACACACAGCAGAGCGGATGGAGGGCAGCCCACCGTGGGTCAAAGAATTTGGCCGAAAGTGAAAAATGTAAAAAAATAAAAAATCTGTTGATATGTAAACTCCTTTGTCAAGGCGCTCTGCTCCTCCCACCCAGTTTAAAAATAAGCCGCCAAGCTTAGCGGTGTCCATTGGAGCGCTGTCTGTCAGACAGCTGTTTCTTCACCTGAGGACGGTTACTTGCGCTGTGGCCGGAACGTCGTGAGAACTTTATTATATTATGGTTTATGTTTGTTATTTTATTATTTCCCTTCTACGTGACTTCACCAAAAGAACCAATAACATGAATCCCTGCAGTCACGAAAGCTTTAAATCGAAATAAAAAAATTAAACCTCAAGCAGATCAAACGTGCTCTCAAGGTTGGAGGTCATCACGGATACCAAGCGTCACACCTCGCCATCACCACTCTTCTCATGCTCAATGCAAAATTGAGACCCCTCATTAACAACTACAAATACAACCATTTTATTATGAACTACTTGAGAAATTAGAAGTTATCCGTCTTAAATTATACTTCTTATATTCTTAAAAATTATTCTACCCTACTCTTAATAATTCACGTTTATAATTCTTTCGGTTAACTGTTAATGCCCACTGTTCAGAGTGCCTTCATTGGCATTCCATGAGATTCATCGGGTTCTACTCCTGAACTCTTTTTGCACCGCAAGTAGTCAACCGCGCTCATCGGCGGTGCGGAGCATAACTCCAGTGGCTTTCTAATCTCTGATGGTTAACCAAAAGCCGCTGTGAGGATAACCGAAGTTCGCGTGATGGTCTATGCTCCTTAACAAGATCAGCAAGGTATTGTGGCTCATTTGTGGCAAGCACTTTGCGTGTAAAGACTGTACAGGTTGCGCTGCTGTGGATCTCCACAGCGTGATTGTTGGTCGTGCCGTGCGTTGTTCGCCGCGATGGTCCACGCTTCGCTACACGTGCCGGGAACTTCCTTCGGTCGGTTCCAGAAGAAGCCTCCGGCACGTGCGGCGAAACGTCGGACATCACGCCGAACAAAGCCCATGGCGCAGTCCGAACACACGTTGGACAGCTGTTCTCAGGGTTCGTCATCAACGCCAGAGCCCGGCGGACGCAAATCCACGGCATCTTTGGGATTCGCAGGGCTCGATGTGCGTGCAACACCGGTCTCGATGAAAAGCGACGCAGCCGCGGGCGCGCGGACGGAGATCACGTGGCAGCTCGCTTCGAGAACAAACGCGGCGCCTACTTGGCAGCTGTCGCCGGCAAAGCCGTCCGTGCAAACGCAGTCGTAGGAATCGACGGCGTCCCTGCACTGGCCGCCGTTGAGGCACGGGCTCGCAGCACACTTGTCCGCCTCCGTCTCGCAGCGTCTGCCCGTGTAGCCCGGCTTGCACTCGCAGCTGTAATCGTCGGTCAGGTCCTGCCAGAGTGGAACGACGTCGTACGTCGTCGACGCATGAAATATCCCCGTTTTCGGTGTCGTATACTTTGCATTCGCTTCGCTTCGGCGGTGTTTCGCGATTGTGTTGAACCATCGCAAATGGAAACGTTTAATGGCAAAGTGCCGCAGTATTTAAAAAGAAAAATGAATTCTGCGTAAGTATCTCCATGAATGCACGTTTCAAATAAAAGGTACGCTTTCCGAATAACAGTGTCAACAAGAGAAATCAATACAAATAATGTATTGAAACTCTGCTTGTTTGGTTAAGGTTATGATTTGTGGTCTTCAACAAAAAGCAGTCCAAACAGACAAACAAATTTCGATAGAAAAAAAGACTAAAAAACAACTTGTTCTTAAACTGTGGACAAAGCCAACGCAACTCCAGACAACTTAAATATTAACAATGTTTTCATGTTATTTTTTTTACATAAACATTGAGTGTCTGGGGTGGCACGTACTCATTAATAAGGAAGCTAAATTCACGGGGCATTTACAAACGCTGTGAGCAGTAAGCTGCAATAGAAGTCGTTACTCTTAACCATTACCGGCGCCCGTGATAACAAGCGCATGTATAATTACTGAGATCAAGCCGCAGAGGCAACAACCCACAGCTTTTGATATGATATGCTCCCACAACCAATACAGTATAAGACTTGGGCTGCAGTCTAAACACACGTCAAGTCTCATATCCTAAGGCATCGGCGCCCAGAAGACGATTCATTGTAAGTGAATGCACACGACGATGAGACAAGGCAATGAAATGTCTTCAGAGGAAGTGTGTTTGTGGGTCGGCATTTACCTTGCATGCTCCTCCATTTAAGCACTTCCCCTCACAGTCATTGACAGCTGGTGAAATGAAAGAGAACAGATAGAAGATCGTTACTATGATTCCTAAAAATCTGTCTCTAGGCAGGCAATAGAGGGCACACGTGCATTAGGTGTGTTGCACATTTGCGATGCACTAAACATTGGAGACCTCGACATATCGATGTGTCGTCTGCGACTTGTTGTATGTGCATTGCTTAACCAATCAGTTACCAGTCATGAATAACTTGAGAACCCATCATTCTCAAATTATGAATATTCTCCAAACGTTCGTTATGGATGTGGGGTGATCAGCGTACAATGAAACATCTACTGGGCAGCAGCATGAACAAATTCATCAATCGACCATATCAAGTCTCAAACCGGGTTCACCGTCGTTCAATATCCCCCCCCCCCCCCATTTGTCAAGGCACGTGTTTGTGGCTTGGAGATGTTGCGATGAGGTTATGGCCACAGGAAAGAGAGGTAGAGTCAAACTTGTTGGTGGGGGGGGCGGGGGCTGTTAAATGACAAACACTTTCAAGGTCATCGCGTCACTTGGCACAGAATCCAGAGGCGAGTGTTTGTCAAGCGCAGGCCTTTAATGAGGCCATGGCGTTGTTCACGGAGCACTCCAAAGGAAAGCCACCGCTCGCCGGCGGAGCAACCGCATGAACAACACAACACGCCGGTGCGCGCCGCCGGAGCGTGCACATTCACTGGTGGGACACACTTGGTGTTGGTGTGCAGTGTGCCGGCGACACAGGGAACACACCCAGGCTGATTCTGCAATCCTGCCAGGTGGCTTCTTGACACTGTGACCAACTGATGAATTGGACAGTTGCAAGCTTTAAATCCCCCTAAAGGATCCCAGTTTCTCTGTCATCATTCCGGGGCTGTTAAAAATGAGTACACCACTGCTCTGTGTGGGAGGGTGACAGTGCAGGCTGATTCTGCCACGGGACTTTTGACTGTCTTCCTGGGAATTGGTCGATTTATTTCCAAGTATTTTGTACGTGGGAGGAATTGGGAGTATCCGCAGCGTGTCAAGGAAAATAATCCCCACAGTTAGGTCAAGGACCTACTTTCGATTCTGCCTTGCACAGTCATCTATCAAAATGTTGAATTACATGCGTGTGCCACTACACCTGACAGACTAGAAACCCAGGATACAATCAGTTTGGACCAGACATATCAAGACTGGAGCGAACATTCGATGGGCTTAGAGCATTAAAATAAGATAGCGACTCCATTTAAAACTTATTAGTTTCATAATAGTAAACAATGAACCAGAGTTGCTATCTGCACACAAACATTATTATTGTAATATCTGCCAACTAATTGGTTTAATAATAGTAAACACTGAACCTGAGTTCTTAGCGAAAGTTTAAATAAAAATTACTTTACATTGCCGTGGTGAGGCCTCGTCCCGTGCAGAGCCCGAGGCCTCGCCTAGATTGCCCAGCCGGTGACACATTGCCAGGCTGGGGGCTGGGCCACTACCCACGCCCCCACTAACTTGTTCATTTAACTACTTTAAAGTTTACGGATGGGAAACGGAATAGCCTATACCCACCGCGGGACTTAGGGCGTGCTGCCTGGCAATTTTTTTTCGACGTTAACCCCACCGTTTGAGAGACAAATCCCTCGCAAGCGCGCATGCGCAGACAGACAGACGGACAGACAGACGGACAGACAAAAAAATACTTTTATAGGTTAGATAGGCAATACATTTGGAATGTTTGGTCAATGTTGATTCAACTGCTCAAACCACGTGACAAAAGTTGGCCTGAGGTTGCACGTTATACTAGGCAATTGGGTTGAAAGAATAGCATTGATTTCAGCGTCGATCGAAATGCACGTGTGTTTTTGTTTGATACCGATGATGCACGTGGGCGTGGAGGAGAGAGGTGAACCTACCAATGTCACAATTCTGTCTAGTCCACCCGGGCAGGCAACCGCAGTAGTAGCCTCCGAAAAGGTTCTTGCAGAAGCGCGCGTGAACGCAAGGGTTGTCATCGCACTCGTCCTGATCTGTGAAAAGGCCGACGCGCAGCCACCGCCAACGTCATCTTCAAGCACGCAAAGCGCTCACTGGGAAGGAAGGATTCCTTCGCACCTCCTTGGGATACGCAGGTGCGACAAGCTTTGATAGGCGGCATTATGAACTAATTTTATTTTTATCAGGTAAGGCCCTCTGAGTTACACAGCTCTTTTTCAGGAGCGGCCTGGCCACAAATGATAGCTCAACAAAGTGGCTATCGTGTGGTCATTTATAGCAGCCAGACACTCTAAAAACGCACGTTGATTTTAAATGTGAAAGGGGTCCACGCGACCATGGGGTAAACATACAAACTCCAAATATACACCAGCAGGCATCAGGGTTGGGATCGAACCCACAAACTCCTGTATACCAGGCGAGATAGTTAACATCTTGCGACCGTGGCATTAACTTTGCTGCAGCAAACATGTTGCAGGCTCCCCCCCCCCATCCGGGCACACGATGCAATTTTAACTTTCGCATTGTTCAAGCTGGCTGGCAGAGGGTCATACTCACAGGTGCAAAGTTGCGAGTCGAAAATATCTGCAAAGGGGTCAGCCCATAATCACCCAGAGGGTCGACAAAGCAGGCAACTTGTTTTGGTGAATCAGCAGCGGCTGTTGATGAAGCGATTGGTCCGCGCCATGTGAATGTGGAATTTATCCCGCAGGCTCCGGATCTCCAATGATGATAAGCCCCACCCCAATTTGTCTAGTTCACTGTCCTTCCCTCTGCACCTATGATTAGCGAGGTTGATGCTGTATGGTGCGAAATAAGTTCAACAGACATACAATGACATTGTTAGCGACGAGACACTTGGAGCTTTGAGCCTCATATTCTAGACGGTTCCATGAGCCTTGGGGCATTGGCACCGAACCTGAAGAATACCAACAGTGCCCCGGTCAGGCCTCCGTGAACCAAATTCATTGACGCTGAGCCTTCAGAATCCTCAAAGTGCCGACGACGATGTGAGCTCAGACTGGCGTAGAACTCGCGGCACTGGACGTCACCCACCCAGGAGACAGGTGTGCCCCGTCCACTGTGGAGGGCACGTGCAGCTGAACCCGTTCACCAGGTTGAGACAGGTCCCTCCATGACCGCAAGGGCTCGACGCGCACTCGTCAATGTCTGTGGGCGAGAGAGAAAGGGACGGCTGTTCATGAACATTCAAAGCACTGCATCTTGGATTGCGATGATGAAATCAGTGGCACGACAAGGTAAAGGTGCGGTTCTAAGTGCCACGGCGGCGAGATGCTAACTCCTTCACCTGGTATCCAGCAGGGGGTTCACGCGTTGGATCCCAACCCTGACGCCTGCCGTGTATTTGGGGTCTACGTTTCGTTCTCCCCGTGGTCACGTGGATTCTTCTCAGGGTCCTCCGGTGTTTCCCCTCGACATTCATAAACGTGCGTTGAGAGTATTTCACTTGATAAGCCACCTCCTGGAGTTACCATTGGTGGCCCAGGTCACCTCTGAAACAGAGCTATCTAGCTTAGTGGGTCTTAGCTGGTATAACAAGAGAAGTTGTTTATAGTTTTAGTTTACATGCCCCCCTCTATGTGGCCAGATTCTCGCCATTGTGCCCCCCCCCCTTGCCTGTGCCGCTCGCCACCGAACCCCGCCCCCCCAAGACGTCTGGCCATCGTTGAAGAAAAAGTCCCAATGGCCCTCGACAGGGACTCAATGGAGCTCTCCTGAGTGGGAGGCCCTTCCACAAAGCAGTGGTGTGAACAGGCAATTGCAGGCCTGCACCTTTTTCATGTTTACTTGTTACTAAAACAACCTGTTGTCATGTCAATTGTGATCAATCAGAGTTCTAACGATTGGCCCCGACTGAATAATGATTTGTCGCGATTTGTTTTAATTAAAATCCATCACGGTGAATGTAGCGGTTGTGCAGTGGCTGGATGGGTCACATAAACACATCATGTAGAGTGACACACAGGCCCGTATCATGAAACGTATCGGTGTGCCTCCGGGTGGCACGTAAACATTAACCCCAATCCCTCTCCTGCGTACTGAACCCCATAAAGATTTCACGAATTGTCACGATTCAGAATAACAGTTAAATGTTTTTTTAATACAAGATGAGACAATGTTTTGAAATGTCTCATCTTGTTCGCTCCATTAGCCTCCACATACCATCAGCTTCATTTGCTCGTGAGTTGCATCAAAAACAAAATAACAGCGAAATACACACGTCACTTCAGGCACACGCAGAGAGCTTAAGAACCACGTTAATCTACCAATCGACGCAATGTTGCACCATCTGAACGTGCGGCAGTGGGCTCAAGTGCCTTTGACAACTGGTTGGAAGTTTGGTTTAGGTTCCTCATTCACCATTAGCTCTGTCTGAACAGGCAGCAAAATGAATGAAACCAATTATAATTGGCCCCAGTGGTGAAATAAACATTGCGTGTGCGGCCTGATCACATCACCCAGCGTCGGTCCAGCGTGGCAGTGTGCACACAGCCTGCAGGCGCAGAGCTCATCCTGACGCTTGCCCACAAACTCTCTCGGCGTGCTGCACCACCACTCACACACACAGTGCGCTAACCACTGCACCACCACTCACACACACAGTGCGCTAACCACCGCTCCCCCCCCCACACACACAGTGCGCTAACCACTGCACCACCGCTCCCCACACACACACACAGTGCGCTAACCACTGCACCACCGCTCCCCACACACACAGTGCGCTAACCACTGCACCACCGCTCCCCCCCCCACACACAGTGCGCTAACCACTGCACCAACGCTCACACACACAGTGCGCTAACCACTGCACCACCACTCACACACACACACACAGTGCGCTAACCACTGCACCACCACTCACACACACACACACAGTGCGCTAACCACCCCCCCCCCCCCCCACGCACAGTGCGCTAACCACTGCACCACCGCTCCCCACATACACACACACAGTGTGCTAACCAGTGCACCACCGCTCCCCACACACACACAGTGTGCTAACCACTGCACCACCGCTCCCCCCCCCCACACACAGTGCGCTAACCACTGCACCACCGCTCCCCACACACACACACAGTGTGCTAACCACTGCACCACCACACACACAGTGTGCTAACCAGTGCACCACCGCTCCCCACACACACACAGTGCGCTAACCACTGCACCACCGCTCACACACACAGTGCGCTAACCACTGCACCACCGCTCCCCACACACACACAGTGTGCTAATCACTGCACCACCACTCTCACACACACAGTGTGCTAACCACTGCACCACCACTCCCCACTCACTCAAACACACACACAGTGCGCTAACCACTGCACCACCACTCCCCACTCACACTCAGTGCTAAAACCACTGCACCACCACTCCCCACTCACACACACACAGTGCGCTAACCACTGCACCACCACTCCCCACACACACACACACAGTGCGCTAACCACTGCACCACCACTCCCCACTCACACACACACACAGTGCGCTAACCACTGCACCACCACTCCCCACTCACACACACACACAGTGCGCTAACCACTGCACCACCGCTCCCCACACACACACAGTGTGCTAACCAGTGCACCACCGCTCCCCACACACACACACAGTGCGCTAACCAGTGCACCACCGCTCCCCACACACACACAGTGTGCTAACCAGTGCACCACCACTCCCCACACACAGTGTGCTAACCACTGCACCACCGCTCCCCACACACACACAGTGCGCTAACCAGTGCACCACCGCTCCCCACACACACACAGTGTGCTAACCAGTGCACCACCACTCCCCACACACAGTGCGCTAACCACTGCACCACCGCTCCCCACACGCACACAGTGCGCTAACCACTGCACCACCGCTCCCCACACACACACACAGTGTGCTAACCAGTGCACCACCACTCCCCACACACAGTGTGCTAACCACTGCACCACCGCTCCCCACACACACACAGTGCGCTAACCAGTGCACCACCGCTCCCCACACACACAGTGTGCTAACCACTGCACCACCGCTCCCCACACACACACACAGTGCGCTAACCACTGCACCACCGCTCCCCACACACAGTGACCTCCTCACCGTGTGAGCACGTGACGAGGTGGAGGGGCTGCAGGAGGGAGAGGAAGAGGAGGCCAAGGGCGGGGGAGAGTCTCCTGCACGACGCCATCGACTCCACACAAAGTCACGAGGTGCAGGCAGAATCGATTTAAGGTTCGATTAACTACACTCGCGTCGATTCCCATTGGGATAACATGGGAATCGATTCCAGGCGAGTAATGGATGTCTGGAGTCCATTCCCATTGGGATAACATGGGAATCGATTCTCAGTCTAATCGCGTGGGAATCGAACAAGATAGACGAACACGTGGGTAGGCGTGGTTTCTCTCTCAAACTTATCGATCTTTCGATTTATCGATCTTTCACCACTTGTTATTGATCTGTGTAAGATCGTCGCCAGCCAGGTAGGCTGCTGTGGTGTTCTCTACAGCTGTGCCTGCTGCTGCTGGTGGTGGTGGTGGTGGTGCTGCTGCTGGTGGTGGTGCTGGTGGTGCTGCTGGTGGTGGTGCTGGTGGTGGTGGTGGTGCTGCTGGTGGTGGTGGTGCTGCTGGTGGTGCTGCTGGTGGTGGTGCTGGTGGTGGTGGTGGTGCTGCTGGTGGTGGTGCTGGTGGTGGTGGTGCTGGTGGTGGTGCTGCTGCTGCTGGTGGTGCTGGTGGTGCTGCTGGTGGTGGTGGTGCTGGTGCTGCTGGTGGTGGTGGTGCTGGTGGTGGTGGTGGTGCTGCTGCTGCTGGTGGTGGTGCTGCTGGTGTTCTCTACAGCTGTGCCTGCTGCTGCTGGTGGTGCTGCTGCTGCTGGTGGTGGTGCTGCATTCTAAATAAAGAGGCTCTTTTCTCAGAAATAACATGACGTCATCACCCCTCTCATCTCCCAGCGTCTCGTGACGTCATCACCCCTCATTTCCCCAGCGTCTCGTGACGTCATAACCCCCTCATGACGCCACCACCGCCATTCGCTCCCACCGCGTCTCATGACGTCATTACTCCCCCCTCACAACCTCGCCCCAATCTCGCGTGACGTCATTTCTCCTCTCCTGAACACCCCAGCGTCTCTGACGTCATAACACCAATCTCCACTTCACCCCAAAATCGCGTGACGTCATCCCGGCGCGTGACAGACAGACACACGTGGTGCTGTATAGATGTATCACCAGTTAAGATCTCGCTAAGATTAAAGTCTATTTCAAAGGAAGACCTATTTTACACGAGATTGTACAGGATGTTGAAGTTACAAGACTGGACGTGTACACACACTAAAACTAAATAAAGGGTATATTTTAAATCAACGCGGTTGTCCGGTCTTGCGGTCTTTATCGAAGAGTTTGGGTTTCGTCTTCAAGACACAGCGGTGTTCGGCGTGTTTGCTGCATGCTTACAGGGTCGCCGTGGTTAACACTCATGCCACGTGCTCTTGCTAGCCGGTTCGAGAGGACAAATGCCACTCTACTACCACTCTGGGCCTATCTGTGTGTGCTGTGAAGATGGGCTATTGCCTGAAACGTCGCCCGCAGTGTTGACATTTTAAATCGGTATCCTGTAGTTCCATCACCGCCCACTGGAGAGCAGCTCCCCCATGTGGTGTGTGCGTGCCTTCATCACGTGCCTTCATCACGTGGAGTTGTTACCCGAGTACATTGTGAGGTTGACGCTGGCCAACGTTGCTGCACATCCCATCGGTGAAACGGCAGCACGGGCAGCATTGGCGGATGCGCGTGGGCTGGAGGGAAGTTGGCTGATGAAAAATAGAGGGTCAAACGGCAAGCTGGACTTTGGATAAAGTCGAGCGTCTATCCTCAGCAAAATCCGTCTCGAAATAACCTTGAGGTCTGATTTTAAGCCCCTTATAACTTCGCTCTCGCATTCAAATCCTTTGTTCTCAACTTGGCCTATCATGGACTTTGCATTCAATTGTTAATTTTTACATTAACAATCTGCATATCTAGCAACATAATACGTATGCACATCTAACTGCATAATTGTACACTTCCGTTTGAATAAGGATGTGCATCTCCATGCATAATTCCGTGCTTCGTGTTAATTTGCTAATATTTACCCCCCAATGTCCTCTAAACTGCTGCAAGTTTAGAGGATGATAAAGTGACATACAGTATGAAGTATCAAAATTGGTGATCTCGAGCTTGATTTGGAATAAGATGTGCAAGTTTATACTGTACTGACTTTTTCTTGGTTCTTTCGGTAAAGTCACGTAGAAGGGAAGTAATAAAATAATAAAAATAAAACATAATAAAACAATTCTCACGACGTTTCGGCCACAACGCAAGCAGCCGTCCTCAGGTGAAAACCAGGTCCGTCGAGGCGACAGAGTCTGAATGAAACAGCACACGAGCTTGGAGCATATATATAAGCTGGGCGCATTGACAAAGGAATTTGCATATCAAAAGGAATTTAGCATATTTATGGGAAATGCAGGAATGTGATTAGTCCTGCATATGCATGTGCATTATGCAGGATTAACAGCATCAAAGGGAGCTGCAGTTACTGCTGCTGCTGAAATTACTGCTGCTGCTGCAGTTTCTGCTGCTGCTGCAGTTACTGCTGCTGCTGCAGTTGCTGCTGCTGCTGCACTCGCTGCTGCTGCAGTTTCTGCCTTATCCATTTTAATATAACACTATGTATTATTCTACCCACCCTAATGTGTATCACACTGCTATATGTTTACTATACAATTACGACACCATACATTACTCTGCACACTGCACCATGCCAGTGAGTGGAACGCGGTCTGAAAGTCACCGTAAACGTGAACACAATCAGTTAAGATCCGAAATGGTTTATTACGTCCTTCCAATGATTGCTAAGCCAGAATCCATCTTCTCGGTTGAAATTGTCTCTGTGTTTGTATATGTGGATCGCCTCATGAACGAATCTCTCATGATAGCCAGATGGCTTGCAGAGAACCTCTGTCTTGGAGAAGTCAATGTCATGTGAGCCCACTGAATTGTAACAGTGATCTGCCACGGCTGAGGTGTTTGTCCTACCGTGTTTCAGGTCTGCCTTATGTTCACGGATGCGGTCCGAGACATGTCGTTTGGTTTCCCCAATGTAACTGCTACCACAGAGGCAACTTAGTTTGTAGACGCCAGGGTACTGTATGTCTGGAACCACATCTTTTACAGACGGGACCAGATCACGGATTTTATGTACTGTGTTGAATCGGACCTGGATCTTGTGTTTAATCAGGATTTTGGAGATCTTTTTTGTGACCCCAGCAATGTAGGGTAAGGTGATGGTCTTGAAAGGCTCCTGAACAGGATCCTTCTTGATGGTTGGAGTGATGGCTTTGCGGATTGTGTAGTCGGAGTAATCATTAGCCTTAAGAGCTTGACGTACGTGTTTGAGTTCACTGGAAATGTGTTCATGGTCGGAGATGCATTGGGCTCTATGATATAGAGTCTTGATGAGGGAATTCTTCTGGGATGGATGGTGGTGGGAATCCGGTTTTAGATAAGCATCCGTGTGGGTGGCTTTCCTGTAGACAGAGTGGCTCATTGAACCATCAGGTCTCCTTTTGATTAGGACATCCAAAAAGGGTAGCTTGCCATCATTTTCGACTTCCATGGTGAATCTGATGGCTGGGTGTATGGAATTGATGTGGTCGAGAAATTGGTCTAGAGCAGGCCGGCCATGTGGCCAGATGACAAAAGTGTCGTCTACGTACCTCTTCCATAAGGTCGGGCGTAGAGTGGCAGTCTGGATGGCGTCCGTCTCAAATTTCTCCATGAAGATGTTGGCTACAACCGGAGATAGGGGGGAGCCCATTGGGGTGCCCTCAATTTGCTTGTAGAAGGTTCCATTCCAGGTGAAGTATGTATTGGTTAAGCAGTGTCTCACCAGGGGGGGTACCCCAGCATTCAGTCCTTGATGAACCAAGTCTTCAATGATTGCGATGGTGTCAGGCACAGGCTTGATTTCCAAATTCAACCGCCTCTTGTCAGTTTTGATGTGGTTTCCTTGTTCACCAAGGGGCCTGTGCCTGACACCATCGCAATCATTGAAGACTTGGTTCATCAAGGACTGAATGCTGGGGTACCCCCCCTGGTGAGACACTGCTTAACCAATACATACTTCACCTGGAATGGAACCTTCTACAAGCAAATTGAGGGCACCCCAATGGGCTCCCCCCTATCTCCGGTTGTAGCCAACATCTTCATGGAGAAATTTGAGACGGACGCCATCCAGACTGCCACTCTACGCCCGACCTTATGGAAGAGGTACGTAGACGACACTTTTGTCATCTGGCCACATGGCCGGCCTGCTCTAGACCAATTTCTCGACCACATCAATTCCATACACCCAGCCATCAGATTCACCATGGAAGTCGAAAATGATGGCAAGCTACCCTTTTTGGATGTCCTAATCAAAAGGAGACCTGATGGTTCAATGAGCCACTCTGTCTACAGGAAAGCCACCCACACGGATGCTTATCTAAAACCGGATTCCCACCACCATCCATCCCAGAAGAATTCCCTCATCAAGACTCTATATCATAGAGCCCAATGCATCTCCGACCATGAACACATTTCCAGTGAACTCAAACACGTACTCCAAGCTCTTAAGGCTAATGGTTACTCCGACTACACAATCCGCAAAGCCATCACTCCAACCATCAAGAAGGATCCTGTTCAGGAGCCTTTCAAGACCATCACCTTACCCTACATTGCTGGGGTCACAAAAAAGATCTCCAAAATCCTGATTAAACACAAGATCCAGGTCCGATTCAACACAGTACATAAAATCCGTGATCTGGTCCCGTCTGTAAAAGATGTGGTTCCAGACATACAGTACCCTGGCGTCTACAAACTAAGTTGCCTCTGTGGTAGCAGTTACATTGGGGAAACCAAACGACATGTCTCGGACCGCATCCGTGAACATAAGGCAGACCTGAAACACGGTAGGACAAACACCTCAGCCGTGGCAGATCACTGTTACAATTCAGTGGGCTCACATGACATTGACTTCTCCAAGACAGAGGTTCTCTGCAAGCCATCTGGCTATCATGAGAGATTCGTTCATGAGGCGATCCACATATACAAACACAGAGACAATTTCAACCGAGAAGATGGATTCTGGCTTAGCAATCATTGGAAGGACGTAATAAACCATTTCGGATCTTAACTGATTGTGTTCACGTTTACGGTGACTTTCAGACCTCGTTCCACTCACTGGCATGGTGCAGTGTGCAGAGTAATGTATGGTGTCGTAATTGTATAGTAAACATATAGCAGTGTGATACACATTAGGGTGGGTAGAATAATACATAGTGTTATATTAAAATGGATAAGGCAGCAACTGCAGCAGCAAGTGCAGCAGCAACTGCAGCAGCAGCAGTAACTGCAGCAGCAGCAGAAACTGCAGCAGCAGCAGTAATTTCAGCAGCAGCAGTAACTGCAGCTCCCTTTGATGCTGTTAATCCTGCATAATGCACATGCATATGCAGGACTAATCACATTCCTGCATTTCCCATAAATATGCTAAATTCCTTTTGATATGCAAATTCCTTTGTCAATGCGCCCAGCTTATATATATGCTCCAAGCTCGTGTGCTGTTTCATTCAGACTCTGTCGCCTCGACGGACCTGGTTTTCACCTGAGGACGGCTGCTTGCGTTGTGGCCGAAACGTCGTGAGAATTGTTTTATTATGTTTTATTTTTATTATTTTATTACTTCCCTTCTACGTGACTTTACCGAAAGAACCAAGAAGATGAATCCCTGCAGTCACGAAAGCTTTAAATCGAAATTTGTACTGACTTTGTTTCATAAATATATTTAAGGACAATCGTGTTGAGCGGGGTGCTTCTAGAAAACGAGTGTTTTATATTATAATTCCTGCCGTGAACTTTGAATGATCATCTGAATGGTTTAGCTTGTAAGCATGGTTTATTATAGTGCCCATATTAAAGGTTTTTTGGGTTAGATCGCTTAAATATATAAATGTGTCGTTAAAACCCGACACCACCCGACACAGCCAACTACTACGGATTGTCACGTAAACAGAACATGCAGATTTGTCACTAGTACAGCACACTGGTGTGTTGGAGAGCCAAGCCACAACATTTACAATCTGAGCACGACGTTTCGTCTGTAATTAAAACTAGCCTCATCAGTCGACAGCCAGATTTGGGAAGTCTCACTGTTTCGTTCCTTATATAGAAGCATAGATGTGTTGACCACGCAGCTGCGCTCTTGCACAATGTGGGGGATGGGGGGGATTACTGAGGGAATGTACATTACGCGTGTGCATTATGCGAGCCCTTTGAACTTGTCCTTCCTGTCTATTCTGTTTATTAAAATAATTTGCTAATATTTAACCTGTGAAAATAATCACAAAACGTTGTTATCCTGTTACACTGCTGTGTGTATGAACATGCTCAGTGTAGTGGTAGTGTAGTGGTAGTGTAGTGGTAGTGTAGTGGTATAGTAGTGGTAGTTTAGTGTTAGTGTAATGGTAGTGTAGTGGTAGTGTAGTGTAGTGGTATAGTAGTGGTAGTGCAGTAGTAGTGTAGTGGTAGTGTAGTGGTAGTGTAGTGGTAGTGCAGTGGTAGTGCAGTGGTAGTGTAGTGGTAGTGCAGTGGTAGTGCAGTGGTAGTGCAGTGGTAGTGTAGTGGTAGTGCAGTGGTAGTGCAGTGGTAGTGCAGTGGTAGTGCAATGGTAGTGTAGTGGTTAGCACGCAGCTCAATTCTCGCTCACGTTAAATTCTTGCTCAACATCAGCGACGATTACCTGATCCGGTCCTGGGCCTCAAGGAGGCTGCCTCTGACACCTCCCTATGGTGGAAAGGAGCCAGGAGGCGCCGTCTCGCTTCCTCTCCCCTGACGACGACGGTGTCAGGCCGGCGGTGGCCCACGACGCTCGGTGTCGAGCTTCACCTTGAAGTCGGCTTTCTAGGGAATGTGGCCCAACAGTGGGTGGCAGACAATGCCACGTAAGGCTACAAGTGCCTTCAGGGTGTGCGAGTGTTAGGGAACGCGTAGGCTCAGGTGTGAATGTCGGGATGAAAGGGTCATCCTGTGGTGTATCGCCTGCGCATTGGATGGTCCCAGAGATATGCTGGGTGGGTGATCTAAAATATTCAAAACAAACCAACCCCTCTTGAAATGCCTTAAGTTTTGGCTGATCAAAATTATAATAGTGGCGGCGATAAAGTGAGCCTGGACAAGTAGGCACGAACCAAAAGCGCCGCATTTATATCCCCGCTTTAACCCCACGGTCCTCCCGAGCTGCTACTTACAGCTGGAAGCTTTCAGGAATTCAACAGTTAAAAAATCAATACGTAAACGTCGAATAATCATACTCTGTATATATATGAATCCATTGAGAGGGCAGATCCAGCAGTGGATAGTGTGATTCTAATACGACCACAATGTGATACTGGTGATTATAATGCAATTTAAATCCCGCAGCTCGCAGATCTGGTTCCATTATAGATACATAAAAAATGTATGCATTCGAGCCCAGTGTGATTCAAATACAGGATATTATGAAAGGCATATGACTAATCAGCCTTGCCTGCATTTCTACACTCATGTTCACCTTCAGTGCAGGCAGGAACAACCACCACTCCACGCCTGGGGCATACAGCTTCCCACAGCTCACCGTCACGGTTCCATGCCCCTCCATTATTTTGTTCAGAAGAAGAGCCACTCTCCCTGTTGTTTGGCATTCCCCTGCCACGAGTAAAGTTTTGTAAAAACAACCCCCTACCTCATCGGCGGTGCCGGACGGAAACGCTGTGGTGCATTCACCATGAAAACACGTGCAAAATATATGCACGCATACATACACACAGCACTGTTAATGCACAGCAGTGTTAATACACAAGATACTTTATGCTATAGACTGAAATGTAATAATGGGTGCGTTACAATATAATAAACAACGCGTACAAACTATACCATCTAGATGGGTAAAAAACAGCAATGATAACACGTTTTAACTGATCTACTATAACCAATAACCTTCGTTGTCCAGACACAACTTCATCAACAAGAGTCCTCAAAAATATCCATTAAACAAAGTCACCCCGCTATGAAGCATGCACCTCTTAGTATAAGTATATCTCCATCAACATTGCGGCATATTATACTTATTTTCACAGATAAAGCCGATAAATTGATCACAGTTTACAGGCCATTGTAAATGTGCAAACTAACAACATGCATATAATTATTCAAGGAGATGCCCATCCCTATTCAAACGGAAGCGAACGATGATTCAGCATATTCCTACTTCGGCTTAAGCACAATGGCCACATGAGCTTAGGTATGTTGCTAGATATGAGGAGCTTCAGTACCGTGAATAGCAATTGAATGCAAATAAGTTCATGAACAAAATTATTCCAGCGAGATTTCATAAATGAGAAGAATAATCCGTATTAGTGTGCCGTAGCAATGGCAAGCAAATGGAAGTATGAACGTGAAAAAGACTTCATGCAAATAAACTAAACCTATGACTTCAATACACTCATTAAATATGAGTCCAATATTCCTAATTTTATTAATAATTCCAAGCGTTTGGAGTGGAAACAGAGAAGGAATTAGAATCGCACGCTTTTCTGTCATTAGCAATAACGTGCTTCAGTGATGTGGGGCATCGTCGTCAGCTTAACCTGTGAAAATAATCACAAAACCCCACTTACCAAGTAAACTACTGTTTGTACGTACATGGATCTGTACATCTGTGTATGTCCACTCGTGAGTTTATTTACACTCGTTGATGTGGATATGTACATGCGTGAATGTGTGTGTATAGGTATGTACAATAATTTGTGCGCACATTTGTTCGTGTAGTAGAACGCAATCCCTTTGTACGTACACTGCTGTATATGCACACTGATGTGTGTATGCGCACTTGTATGCATGTGCACCTGTGTGTATGTATGAAGCAGTGTGTATGCACATTCTACAACGCTGTGTATGTTCACTCGTGTGTGGGTCTGTGTACATGGGAGTGTATTTGTGTACTCGTATGTGATTATGCATTGGAACAAACAAATTGTTTTTATATTGTGTCGTACAAATAATTTAGGGGAAACGTGGTAGGAATGCGCCACCTCAACAGGGAACTACAGGGATGAGACTCCCCGCTCGTGGTGCTAAATGAATGAAAACAGCGCCACTGAGCAGACAGAGCCCCGCCCCTACAGCTCGTGAGTGTGACGTAGTGAGTGTGACCAGCGGACTGCCACGATGCTGCCAGGTAAGGGTAAACTTGTGTGATGGAGATGCTTCACCTGAAACTCGCCTCCACACGTGTTCGCTATGAACATTGTAACAATAAGGGACGATCAGTCATCTTTAACATAGCAGGTCTTTATTGTTCTGCAAGTATATTAACGTTAAAACTCGTAGAAACACATGCACACTCGTGTGTGAATGTACAACGCTGTATATACAGTCGTGTTTGGATGCACACTCGTGTGTGTATGTCTACTCGTCCGTGTTTTTTTAAAGGAAAACTATGGTAGCAATAACGTACGATTAGTCATTTTTAAAAACAAATCAGGTCTTTATTATTCTGCAAGAAAACTCACGTTAATACTCGTATCGAAATCTTTAGTAATACGCAGGCTCAAACAGGAAATGAACTAGGCAAATTATTTCCCAATAGGAATTTAACAGTTAAAAGATATTCTTGAAATCAAACACGTAAACGTCGATTTCCCCTTTGACGTCCTTTTCGACTGAAGCCATTCGTCCAAAGTATAAAATTGTTGTCATTCTGAAATAAGTGAACACTTCTTGGAACTCTACTTGTCCGTGTTTTTTCAAGGAAGGAAATGGTAGCAATAATGTACGATCAGTCATCTTTAAAAACAAATCAGGTCTTCATTGATCTGCAACAATATTAACGTTAAAACTCGCGTAAAAATCTTTATTAATTCGTTTTTCAAACAGTTAAGGAACTCGGAAAATTATTTCACTTTCAGAGGCCTCGTGGGCCGCTGTGGTGGCTACGAGACTTCCCTCCAGGACATTGCTCACATCCACCGCAGCGTTACCGTCCGTCACCGCCGATGAGGTAGCGGATTCTTTTCACGGAACTTTACTCGTGGATGGGGAATGCCAAACAACAGGGGGCTCTTCTTCTGAGAAAAAAAAAACGAATCAAGGGGGCGTGGGAGCGTGGCGTAAGGTGTGGAAAGCGCTAAGCCCCAGGCTACCGTGGGCACACCTCCCAATCAACGGGAGGCGAGGAGTGGTGGTTGCTCATGCATCCACCGAAGATGCCTATAAGTCGAGTTAGATTCCTTCTCTGACCTCCTACATTATAATCCCACTATACTCGGATGTATGCATATGTATATATATATTTGCGGACCTAGGGACGGATATGCGTACTGGGGGTGCGGGATTAGAATTGCACTATAATTATTTGGATCGCATTGTGGCCGCATTGTAATTTGCTGAATGTGCAATCTCAATGGATTGGAATAGCTATTTACAGTATTTATTAACAATTAACCGCACAATCCTAATAAAAACTTGTTGAGCATATTTATTTTATATTTATTGTGCCATTCAAATCCCGCAGCCCGCAGTTCGCATATAGATACATACACAATGCATTAATTCGAGCACAGTGTGATTTTATTACGGGATATTATGAAAGGCATATGACTAATCGGTCTTGCCTGCATCCCTGCAATGATGTTCACCTTCGGGGTAGGCATGAGCAACCACCACTCCTCGCCTGGGGCATACAGCTTCCCACAGCTCACCGCCACAGTCCCATGCCCCTTCGTTATTTTGTTCAGAAGAGCCACTCTCCTTGTTGTTTGGCATTCCCCTGCCACGAGTAAAGTTCTGTAAAAACAACCCCCTACCGCATCGGCGGACGGTAAAGCTGTGGTAACTGTGAGCAATGTTCCAGAGGGAATGCTCATAGCGATCACAGCGGCCCTCGAGGTCTCCGGACTGTTGCGAGGGGCTGGTTACCCCTCCACATTCAATACACTTACCGTGAAAACACGTGGAAAATGTGTCAACACATTCGTACACACAGCACTGTAATACACAAAGGTCTAAATACACACGAGACTTTCTGCTATAGACTGAAATGCGATCATGGCTGCGTTACAATATAATAAACAACGCTTACAAACGATACCATCCAGATGGGTATCCACGGCAATTGTAACAATTTTAATTGATCGAATATAACAATTCACCTTCGTTGTCTAGACACACCCTGATCAACAAAGGGCCTTAAACATATTCATAAAACCACATCAACACGATATGAAACATGCACCTCTTCGTATAAGTATATCTCGATCAACAATATATTATACTGTATTTCACAGGTAAGGCCGATAACTTGATCACAGTTTACAGGCCATTGGAAATGTGCAAAATCCTACTTCGGCTTAAGCACAATGGCCACATGAGATTAGGTTTGTTAGATATGAGGAGCGTTACATGCGAGAATAACTGAATGCAAGGAAGTTTATGAAGAAAATGTAAATGATTCTAGAGAGATTTCATAAATGGGAAGAATAATCTCAAACAGTGTGCCGTAGCAAATGCAAACAAATGGAATTAAATAAACTAAACTAATGTCTTCACTACACTCATTAAACATGGGGCCACTATTTAAAATATTATTAATAATTCCAAGCTTTTGGGGTGGAAACAGAAGGAATTAGAATTGAATGCGTTTTTTTTCAAAAGTATAACGTAATTCAGGGCATCGTGTGTGTATGTACAAAGCGGTGTGAATGCACATTTGTGTATGTATCTACACCACTGCGCATGCCCACTCGTGTGTGGGTGTGTGTACATGGGAGTGTATACTCGTGTATTGTTATAATTTTGTGTCGTACAAAGAATTGAGGGCAACGTGGTAATGAATGCGGCACCACAACAGGGAACTACAGGGATGCGACTCCCCGCTCGTGGTGCTAAATGAATGAAAACAGCGCCACTGAGCAGACAGAGCCCCGCCCCTACAGCTCGTGAGTGTGACGTAGTGAGTGTGACCAGCGGACTGCCACGATGCTGCCAGGTAAGGGTAAACTTGTGTGATGGAGATGCTTCACCTGAAACTCGCCTCCACACGTGTTCGCTATGAACATTGTAGCAATAAGGGACGATCAGTCATCTTTAACATATCAGGTCTTTATTGTTCTGCAAGTATATTAACGTTAAAACTCCTAGAAACACATGCACACTCGTGTGTGAATGTCTCCTCGTCCGTGTTTTTTAAAGGAAGGATATGGTTGCAATAACGTATGATCAGTCATCTTTAAAAACAAAGCAGATCTTTATTAATCTGCAAGCATTTTAAAGTTAAAACTCGCACCTATCCATCACCACCACCCATCAAATTAACACAGCTATAAATATAGATATGTAAATTGACACAAACATAACAGACACACAAATAAACAATCTCTTTCACGACTTAATAATAACATAGTCCATATTGTCCGTGCCAGGCTAGGTGCACACAGACAAATCCATTGCACAATAATTTACATGTAACTCAAATTCACACTTAGTACTACCACCTCACTCACTTAAACATAACTACATAGATTAAGAAAACCATTAATTTAATAGTACATAAACCAACAAGATGGTGTTTATACGCTTGCAATTTAATGAATGGAATACAAGTTCATAATTCAAATTATACAAACATAAAAAATAATGAATATGAAGCCTGAGGCCGAGGTGTATGGCAGGCCTAACGGCCAGGCCTCCCTTCTGTCCTCGTCGCAGGAATGGCGACATCAAAGAGCACAAAGCAAGGGTGCAAATGTTGAATTTCTGTAGCGTAATTTAGACTGATTAGAGACTACAAACACTACGTACACGATGTAAACACAGCTACACAACGCACACACACTCGCCACACTTTCTCGACAAAACACGAACTGCACACTCTCACTCTGCCACACACTCTGCCACACTCTCTCTTTCTCACTAACTCAATGTCTATCACTAACTCACTGTCTCTCACTAAGTCACTGTCTCTCACTAAGTCACTGTCTCTCACTAAGTCACTGTCGCTCACTAACTCACTGTCTCTCACTAACTCTCACTAACTCACTGTCTCTCACTAACTCACTGTCTCTCACTAACTCACTGTCTCTCACTAACTCTCACTAACTCACTGTCTCTCACTAACTCACTGTCTCTCACTAACTCACTGTCTCTCACTAACTCTCACTAACTCACTGTCTCTCACTAACTCACTGTCTCTCACTCACTCACTGTCTCTCACTAACTCTCACTAAGTCACTGTCTCTCACTAAGTCACTGTCGCTCACTAACTCACTGTCTCTCACTAACTCACTGTCTCTCACTAACTCACTGTCTCTCACTAACTCTCACTAACTCACTGTCTCTCACTAACTCACTGTCTCTCACTAACTCACTGTCTCTCACTAACTCTCACTAAGTCACTGTCTCTCACTAAGTCACTGTCGCTCACTAACTCACTGTCTCTCACTAACTCTCACTAACTCACTGTCTCTCACTAACTCACTGTCTCTCACTAACTCACTGTCTCTCACTAACTCTCACTAACTCACTGTCTCTCACTAACTCACTGTCTCTCACTCACTCACTGTCTCTCACTAACTCACTGTCTCTCACTAACTCTCACTAACTCACTGTCTCTCACTAACTCACTGTCTCTCACTCACTCACTGTCTCTCACTAACTCACTGTCTCTCACTAACTCTCACTAACTCACTGTCTCTCACTAACTCACTGTCTCTCACTAACTCACTGTCTCTCACTAACTCTCACTAACTCACTGTCTCTCACTAACTCACTGTCTCTCACTAACTCACTGTCTCTCACTAACTCTCACTAACTCACTGTCTCTCACTAACTCACTGTCTCTCACTCACTCACTGTCTCTCACTAACTCACTGTCTCTCACTAACTCTCACTAACTCACTGTCTCTCACTAACTCACTAACTCTCACTAACTCACTGTCCCTCACTAACTCACTGTCTCATTCTATCACACTCACTGACTCACTCTGCCACACTCACTCAAGCTCTAACGCACTCAATCTCACACACACTTATTCACTCACACCCACTCAATCAATCTCTCACCCACTCACCCACTCGCTAATCTCTCACCCACCCACTCACCCACTCACTCACCCACTCACCCACTCACCCACCCATTCACTCACCCACTCACCCACCCACTCACTCACCCACTCACCCACTCACTCAATCTCTCACCCACTCACCCACCCACTCACTCACTCTCTCACCTAATCACTCACTCAATCTCTCACCCACACACTCAATCTCTCACCCACCCACTCACCCATTCACTCACCCACTCACCCATTCACTCACCCACTCACTCACCCACTCACCCATTCACTCACCCACTCACCCATTCACTCACCCACCCACTCACCCATTCACTCACCCACTCACCCATTCACTCACCCACTCACTCACCCACTCACCCATTCACTCACCCATTCACTCACCCACTCACTCACCCACTCACCCATTCACTCACCCACTCACCCATTCACTCACCCACCCACTCACTCAATCTCTCACCCACTCACCCATTCACTCACACACTCACCCACCCACCCACTCACTCACCCACTCACTCACTCACCCACTCACCCACCCACTCACCCATTCACTCAATCTCTCACCCACCCACGCACCCACTCACTCAATCTCTCACCCACTCACCTAATCTCTCACCCACTCACCTAATCTCTCACCGACTCACCCATTCACTCACTCACCCACCCTCTCACCCACTCACTCAATCTCTCACCCACTCACCCATTCACTCACCCTCGCTGTGTAGACCACGGAGTCTGAAGTCGAACCCAAGCCCTGCAGTTTCCGGTCCCACGCACAACCAGCACTGCACCACGTGATGCGCCAGCCGGGATCGTGGGGGGCGGAGCCTCGCCCTAGTGACGTCACCTCTGTTACGTCACAGCCACGCCTCCACCCACAGTCGAGAGGAATGCACACGAGGGAGCAGCAGAAGAAGCCTTTTGAGAGCGAATCCTCAACGAGGTGAGCGACCCTGTTGATTTTACATTTCGACCACAAACTAAAGCTTCATTACTTTTATATGTTCATAATTCAATTTTCAGCAATCAAATTAGAAAAAAACGCCACTTTTTTCAAATGTTCTTGCTGTGGATTTCACACCTGATGACGATTGCTTGTGTTGCAGTCGAAACGTCGTGATAATTTTATTGTTTTATATTTTTATTATTTTATTGTTTCCCTTCTATGTGACTTCACTGAAAGAACCAAGAATATGAATCCCTGCAGTCACGAAAGCTTTAATTAAAAATTCTAATTAGAACTGTTAGATAGGATACTTGGCATTCTCTGAAATGTTGCTGTTACTGTCGTTGTTTAGACCCCAAGCGAGTCAGCATTTAAAACAAGCTTAACTAATCCGTTTAAATCTCATAGAATATTAATAACATGTATACAATTATTGTGTTCTGATTGCTGGTACAATTGTGCCCTACATTACATGTATTGAATGTTATTCAACATATGAGGAGGAGTCTGCCTTTAAGTTCAGACCCTAGCCACTGCCATAGTTGCCTCCAATCTGTGATGTCACAGCCACATGGGTGGTACCTCTGACATCAAGTGACCTACGACGTCATGCTCGTATTATAACAAATAATTAAAGTATGGTCATATGACCCTAATGACCCACAAGGCATATGGGTCCTCTATCAAGCAGTCGATTAATACAAATGGGCTGTACATGAACATGCATGTCGGGATTAGAGGTGAAATATCATTGTTAAGTCTGGTGATTATGTTTAATGGAATAGGCAGTTGGAATAAACATGTTCGTGTGGGTGGATGAGTGAGTGATCGGGCGCACACATGAGTGGGAAAACAAGCGAGTGAGTGGGCTTTTAAAGCAACAGTCACGATAGTCTTCTTGATTCTATCGGTAAAGTCACGTAGAAAGAAAATAATAAAATGATAAAAATAAAACATAATAAAATACAATGCTCACGACGTTTCGGCCACAACGCAAGCAGCCGTCCTCAGGTGAAGAATAGGGCTGTCGAAAAGACAGCGTCTGAATGAACACCACCAAGCTTGGCAGCGTATATTTAAGCTGGGTTAGAGTGGGAAGGGCGCCTTGACAAAGGTATTTGCATATCAACAGATTAATTTAGCATATTTATGGAAAATGTATATATGGGATTAGTCACTACTTGTGAAATGCGTAGGAGGTGGGGGGGGGTCTCAAAGTCATATTATGCCATTGCATTATGTAGGATTAGCAGCAACAACAAAAGTCACGATAGTGTTTTAGTTTTGAAGCTTTCGTGACTGCAAGGATTCATACTCTTAGGTTTTTTTCGGTAAAGTCACGTAAGGAAAAAAAAATTAGCTTTTACAATATTTATAATAATATGAATAAAAAAGAATAACTCACGACGTTTCGGAGGCAACACAAGCTTCCTTCATCAGGTGTAAAAAGGCACAGCAAAATAACTGTAGAATAACTGTAACATAACTGTAGTTATTTTGCCTTTTTACACCTAACTACAGTTATTTTGCTGTGCCTTTTTACACCTGATGAAGGAAGCTTGTGTTGCCTCTGAAACGTCGTGATATATTATTTTATTTCTATTATTATTTATATTTTTATCATTAATTATTTTTATTATTTATCTATTTTTACCTACGTGACTTTACCGAAAAAAACCTAAGAGTATAGTCACGATAGTGATTGGATTGATACAATGAGTGGTCAAATATGTATTAATTAGGAGGATGAGTGATTCAAAAGTTTGCTAAATCTGAGCGTTGTTCCAACCTCCCCAGGCCATCCAACTTCAAACAAAATCTACTCGTTCCCAACAACATGGACAGACAAATCACGTGGGCTGAGATCTTGGATGAATATGAGGGTAAGTCCCAGATACCTGCATCACATGGATTATATGCGGAGGAGGAGACTCCTTGATGAATTACTTTTCGTAGACATGGCTTGGTGGTAATGGGAAGACGTAATGATCGAGTGTGGCAAAGAGGATGGGTTTATATTTGAGTTGTTGCCATCTTTGTTCAAACTGGGGTCTCAAGCTTATGTAATTTACGATCTCTCCGCCCCCGCCCCCTCTGTATATTTAAGGCCTCGTCACAGAGACGACCTCTCTCTTTCTGCCAATACGTGTTCTCTCTCTGCGTGTCTTTGTGATGTCTGTCTGCTTGTGTGTCTGTCTATAGTTTTCTGGTTAGATTTTTGTTGCTATTTATTTTATACCTGATGATGATTGCTTGTGTTGCAATCGAAACGTCGTAGTATGCTATTATTTAATTTATTATTTTATCTTTATACGTGACTTAACCTAAAGAACCAAAGAATAATTCCTCCAGTCACGAAAGCTCCAAAATTGAGATTGCCGACAAAAACATGACTTGTAAAGTTTTACTGCCATGTGATGACTATTTTTCAATAGCAGGTCCTGTTGTGTGGTAAGCGGTAATTACTGGGATCTCAAAATTAGTTCTGTGAGACTCCATGTCCTTCGTTCTCTAATTAATAACTCGTACTTTGAATGCATTTTCTGTTCTTCATAGCCCGGGAGTCGGCGTGCCAGTCGACCACGTGGGGGGACGTTATGGATAAGGTGGACCCTTTCCCAGGCCAAAGTTACAAGAATCGCTCCCCAAAGGTGTGTATGGGTTCTAGATTTGAAGCTTTCGTGACTGCAAGGATTCATACTCTTAGTTATTTCGGTAAAGTCACGTAGGTATAAAATGAAATAAAAATTAATAAAGATAAAATAATAAAAATCACGACGTTTCGGAGGCAACACAAGTCTCCGTCCCAGGTGGGACCGTCACAGCTGAATTTGCTGTATCAAGTGAGGCAGGGATTCCAAGATGCAAGTTCTTAAATACAAGTTAAGGAGGCAAGAGGGGGGAGGAGCTTATCAGAATGTGGTAGCCAATGAATGGAACGTATTGGGAGGGGGGGCGGGGCTAAAAGAGAGCACGATGTGTATGTGGTCTGTGGGGTTAAAACACACGACATTCTCTCGACAACGAGCACACCATGTCACCTCACCAGCACACCAAAATATCACGACACCAACTCTCCCCATCACCTTCTCATCACACTACACGACCACCAATTCAATACACCATATTAGAGCCTCATCATGCCTCTATACCATCACAATACACCATCTCTCTAGAACATTCCACTACTTCTCCTCTCCATATCGCAACACCATGTCCCGACACCATCACCGCATCTCTTCACCGTCCCGCTCATGCAGGCACTTGAAGTGGCCATTTATTACCAATGAAGACAGAATGATATCAGGCAGTCACATTAATTATGTCTGTGATTTGATTGGAAGTTACCATTCCAGTTCCAAACTATGGGCGCTGCAGTGAAGTTTGTCCAGAGTTTGGGCTTCCAGATATTTATAATGGGACATTCTGTGAAAACTATTGCCAGTGATGATTATTGCCAACAATTGCTATGAAACCGCCACAATCGAGCAAAGTCTTGAGTGCATGCATGGGGTTTATGGGGATATATGAGGATGTGACATGTATTTTCATTCTATAGGAGTTGGGATATTTAGGGGTTAGTACTACACGTACAATGTGATACAAGTATTGATGGATAAGGCATTGTGTTAACAGCAGGTGATAGTGTATATTCAAGTGTGTACTAAGCAAGTTTGAATGACTGAATGTGGATGGCTGCATCTGTACATACATGTGTGAGTATGTTTTTTTGTTTGGGTTTATGTGCACGTCCACGTTTGCGTGCCTGTGGGTATGAATGTTTTCTTGCATGTGCATGTCTGAATGTTCTTTTGCTTATCTTTGCTTGATCAGAGGATAATTGGGGAGTTGAAGGACGTCAGCGGGATGAAGCATCTCCAGGAAAAGAACCTTAGCAAAGAAAGATGCACCATGGAAGAGGAGCGCCTCTTTGAGGTGCAGCGCATTGCCAGGGCGAAGTGCCGCACAGATGAGAAGTACTTCCGAGACTATCTCCTCAAGAAGCGCCTCATTCAAGTGAAGTACTTCATTGATGAGAAGCATCATCTCGAGATGATGTGTCCTGAGGAGAAGAATCTGGAGGAGGAGGAGAAGTGTCTCGCCAACGTGAAACGCGTCGAGGAGGAGAAGCGCCTTGAGCAGGAGCAGCGCCTTGCCAGCATTGCAACCATCACCACCACCGCTACCGCCGGCAACTCCACCCCCACCCCTGCCACCACCACCGCCACCACCACCACTGCCACCACTGCCACCGCCACCACCACCGCCACCACCACCCCCACTGCCACTGATGCTGTTGCCACCACTGCCACAAAACCCGCCGCCACCACCACCGCCACCACCGCCACGACCGCCGTCACCACCGCCACCACAGCCACCACTGCCAACGCCACAACTGCCGCCACCGCATCCACCGCCACCACTGCCACTGACGCTGTTGCCGCCACTGCCACAAAACCCTCCGCCACCACTGCCACCTCCACCACTGCCATCACCACCACCGCCGCCACCACCACCACCGCAGTAACCACCACCGCCGCCACCACCGCCGCCACCACCGCCGCCACCGACACCGCCGCCGCCACCACTACCACCGCCGCCACCACCACCACCGCTGCAACCACCACCGCCACCGCATCCACCTCTGACACTCCTGTACAGGGCCCGATTGCTTCAAGCTTTGGAGAAGAGGGCTTCCAAGCAGAGAAGATGGATAAGAAGACAGAGGTGGAACAGGAAGAGGAGAAGGTGGAGGAAGAGGTTGAGGAGGAACAGGAGGAGGGAATGGAGAAGACAGAGAATGGAGAGAAGATGGTGGTGGAGGATGAAGAGGAGGAGATGGAGGACGAGACAAAGCAGGAGGTGGAGGAGGTGCTGGTGGTGGAGGTGGTGATGCAGGGAAAGAAGAGGAAGCGAGGGGGCCTTGCTCGCGTGGCGAGGGCGATCACCTCCCTCCTCCGCCGCGTGCTGCTTTGTGGTGGCATGTCCACCCAGAGCCACTCCTGTAAAGAATAAGGTTCAATACCATTGTTGTTGCTGGCACTTTAAACTTTGTGAAATAAACCCATGATGACACAACATAACGTTGAATTGCTTGCAAGTGTAATAAAGGACTCGTTCACTGGGTCTGTCTCCGTTGTCCTTTATTTGGGTTCTTTACACTTGTCCCACACGGCCCTCGCTCAGAGCCTCCCCGCTTAGCAGCTCGACAGCTGCCTTCGCTCACGTAGCCTTTCGCGCTCCTGCAGCTCCGCTGTGCAGTCCTCCGGCTGCTCTCACTGCAGCTCCACCGCTGCTCCCTGTTCCCCCGTGCTCGTCACCGCTGGCCGACGGTGCCGAGTCTTACTGTGTGTGGCGATCTCGCCACTCTCCAACCTCCGCACTGTGTGGCCTCACTCTGTCTCTATTCCCAACACTCTCCCGTTTCTTCCGGTATCTCTCCCTTAAGACCTCATCCCTCTCTCTCACGTGACCTAACTCCTCCCCCCGTGACGTCATATCCGCGAGGCCGTTTATGCCCGCATTACACAAGTATACTACTGTTTGTATGTACATGGATCTGTACTTTTGTGTATGTCCACTCGTGTGTGGGTGTGTGTACATGGGAGTGTATATGTGTACTCGTGTATGATTATGTATTGGAACAAACAAATTGTTTTTATATTGTGTCGTACAAATAATTTAGGGGAAACGTGGTAGGAATGCGGCACCACAACAGGGAACTACAGGGATGAGACTCCCCGCTCGTGGTGCTAAATGAATGAAAACAGCGCCACTGAGCAGACAGAGCCCCGCCCCTACAGCTCGTGAGTGTGACGTGGTGAGTGTGACCAGCGGACTGCCACGATGCTGCCAGGTAAGGGTAAACTTGTGTGATGGAGATGCTTAACCTGAAACTCGCCTCCACACGTGTTCGCTATGAACAGTGTAGCAATAAGGGACGATCAGTCATCTTTAACATATCAGGTCTTTATTGTTCTGCAAGTATATTAACGTTAATATTTGTAGAAACACATGCACACTCGTGTGTGAATGCACACCGCTGTATATACAGCCGTGTTTGGATGCACACTCGTGTGTGTATGTCTACTCGCCCGTGTTTTTTTAAAGGAAATATATGGTAGCAATAACGTAGATCAGTAATCATTAAAAACAAATCAGGTCTTTATTAATCTGCAAAAAAACTCACGTTAATACTCGTATCGACATCTTTATTAACACGCATGCTCAAACAGGAAAGGAACTAGGCAAATTATTTCCCAATAGGAATTCAACAGTTAAAACAGATTCTTAATATTAAACATGTAAACGTCGATTTCCCTCTTGAAGTCCTAGAAATCACCGAAAAAAATATTTAAGAGACACGAATATGACTCTTCAGCCAATCCACTACATGAAGCCATCTCTCAGGATGCAAGTGCATGGGGTCGAAAGAGGAATTTCGTTTAGGACTCATGACAACATTTTAACTCTTTGTTTGATGGTGCCTGTGAAGTGTTGCTGACTGAAAATGCTTCCAACACACAGAGCAATCAAACGGTTGTGTTAAAATAATTACACTAGCTTGGAGTAGTGCTGGAAATCACTGATATAATCAATTGCACCTAATACATTGATCTAACAGAGACACAAACGTGCACATTCCAGGACTTTAACAGAAGTACTCAATACTTTGATTATCCAGCCACTCCAGCAGCCATTTCTCATTATGAACCTGCATGGGGTCTAAAAAAGAATTGGCGTCAGGGCTCAGTACATCCAGCCATCTCGCAGGATCCAACTGCATGGGGTCGAAAGAGGAATTGTCGTCAGGACTCATTACATCCACTACATCCACGCATCTCTCAGGTTCCACCTGCATAGGTTCGAAAGATGGATTTTTTTCAGGACTCATTGAAGCATTTTGTTTTTCACCTTTAGATTTCACTTCCCTATCATTGCGGATCTTCTCATGTTTGTTTCGGGGTGATGACCGTGTCCTCTCCAACAGAGAACAATTGAATGGATTATCGCCCTTGTGTGTTTTCTGGTGCCTGTGAAGATCTGATTTCCGTGCAAATGCCTTCCAGCACACAGCGCAATTGAACGGCGTCTCACCCGAGTGTGTTTTCTGGTGACTATAAAGATTTGATTTACGTGAAAATGACTTCTCACACACAGAGCAAATGAACGGCTTCTCGCCCGTGTGTGTTTTTTGGTGACGGTGAAGATTTGATGAATCTGCAAATGCCTTCCCACACACAGAGCAATTGAACGGCTTCTCACCTGTGTGTGTTTTCTGGTGAGTGTGAAGAGTTGGTTTCAGTGCAAATACCTTCCCGCACACAGAGCAATTGAACGGCTTCTCGCCCGTGTGTGTTTTCTGGTGATTGCGAAGAGTTGATGAATCTGCAAATGCCTTCCCACAAAGAGAGCACTTGAATGGCTTCTCGCCCGTGTGTGTTTTCTGGTGATTGCGAAGAGTTGATTTCCGCGTAAACACCTTCCCACACACAAAGCAATTGAATGGCTTCTTACCCGTGTGCGCGTGCCGCTGTGGATAGTTTTTCTGCTCCATGTGACTGATTCTTTAGAGCAGAGAAACTGTCGCGGATGTTGTTGAGAGCAAAAGGCGCCCTCTAAGCTGCGTGGATGTCTGGCTCAAATCGCGAAAGAGCAAACTCTTACCAAGGTCTAACTGATACACAGTAACGTCTCGTAAGTTGGACTACACACGCGATTACCAGTTTATCCACTAACAAAGACACTTACTTGTGGATGCACGGCGTATCGATGTCCCTGTAACTCCATCTGAAGAGATCGCCACGAACTCTCCCGACGCGAAGTCGCCAACCAGTCGCCAAGCAATCGTGCTCGCCAGGCTGGGTCTCGTGGAAGAAGGGTTATCTGCAGAGCGAGGAGTCGAGCGTCTATCCTCAGCAAAATCCCTCTCGAAATGACCTTGAGGTCTGATTTTAAGCCCCTTATATCTTCGCTCTAGCATCCAAATATTTTGTTCTCTACTTGGTCTATCATGGACTTTGCATTCAATTGTAATTTTTTTGCATTAACAATCCGCATATCTAGCAACATAATACGTATGTACATCTCACTGCATAATTGTACACTTCCGTTTGAATAAGGATGTGCATCTCCATGCATAATTCCGTGATTCGTGTTAATTTGCTAATATTCACCCCCCAATGTCTTCTAAACTGCTGCAAGTTTAGAGGATTATAAAGCGACATACAGTCTGAAATATCAAAAATTGGTGATCTCGAGATTGATTTAGAATAAGATGTGCAAGTTTATACTGTGCTGACTTTGTTTGATAAATATATTTAAGAACAATCGTGTTGAGCGGGGTGCTTCTAGAAACGAGTGCTTCATATTATAATTTCCGCCATCAACTTTGAATGATCATCTGAATGGTTTAGCTTGTAAGCGTGGTTTATTATTATGTCCATATTAAAGGTTTTTTGGGTTAGATCGCTTAAATATATAAATGTGTCGTTGACACCCGCCACCACCACCTCACAAGCACTGCACATCACACCACATCAACAAGTAATCCGATAGGACTACAAAGCATCACCTTAACGTGACGAAGTCTAGAATAAACCTCAACACTCAAGACACGGAAATCACAAAACACCACGACAAAATTAATAACAGTATTTTCTGGTGACTGAAGATTTTATTTCCGTGAAAATGCCTTCCCACACACAGAACAATTTAATGGTTTTTCGCCCGTGTGTGTGTTATGGTGAGTGTGAAGATTTTGTTTAATTGAGAATGCCTTCCCACAAAGAGAGCACTTGAATGACTTCTCACCTGTGTGTTTTCTGGTGAGTGTGAAGAGTTGATTTCTGTGCAAATACCTTCCCGCACACAGAGCAATTGAACGGCTTCACGCCCGTGTGTGTTTTCTGGTGATTGCGAAGAGTTGATGAATCTGCAAATGCCTTCCCACACACAGAGCAATTGAACGGCTTCTCGCCCGTGAGTGTTTTCTGGTGATTGCGAAGAGTTGATGAATCTGCAAATGCCTTCCCACACACAGAGCAATTGAACGGCTTCTCGCCCGTGTGTGTGTTCTGGTGAGTGTGAAGATTTTGTTTAAGTGAAAATGCCTTCCCACAAAGAGAGCAATTGAACCGCTTCTTGCCAGTGTTTGTGTGGCGCTGTGGAGAGTTTTTCTGCTCCATGTGACTGATTCTTCAGAGCAGAGCAAATTTCGCGGATGTTGTTCAGAGTTAAAGGCACCCTCTCAGGTGCGTGGATGTGTGGCTTAAATCGCCAAGAAGCAAACTCTTACCAATGTTTAACCGATACACAGTAAGTCGGACTACACACGCGATTACCAGTTTATCCACTAACAAAGACACTTACTTGTTGATGCACGGCGTATCGATGTCCCTGGAACCCGTCTGAAGAGATCGCCACGAACTCTCCCGAAGCAAAGTCGCCAACCAGTCGCAAAGCAATCGTGCTCGCCAGGCTGGGTCTCGTGGAAGAAGGGTTATCTGCAGAGCGGGGAGTCGAGCGTATATCCTCAGCAAAATCAGTCTCGAAATGACCCTGAGGTCTGATTTTAAGCCCCTTATAACTTCGCTCTAGCATCCAAATCCTTTGTTCTCGACTTGGCCTATCACGGACTTTGCATTCAATTGTAATTTTTGCATTAACAATCCGCATATCTAGCGAACAATAATACGTATGTACAATCTCACTGCATATTGTACACCTTCCGTTTGAATAGGATGTGCATCTCCATGCATAATTCCGTTCTTCGTGTGAATTTGCTATATTCACCCGACCCAAATGTCCGCGAAACTGCTGCAAGTTTAGAGGATTATAAAGCGACATACAGTCTGCAATATCAAAAATTGGTGATCTCGAGCTTGATTTAGATGATCAGTTTCTGTGACTGTTTTATAAATTATTAGTCATGATCTAGGATGTTTATAAATATGATATCTAAGTGTTTTTGGTTTGCTTAGATCGCGTTACATATATAAATGTGTCTTGGATGCACACTCAAATGCGGAAACCCCCACCACCAAAGCAACTAGTAAGGGTTGTCACGTAAAAACAGAACATGCAAATGTTTCACTAGTAACAGCACACCGGTGTGTTTGGAGACCAAGCCACAACATTTACAAATCTGCGTACGACGTTCGCCGTAATTAAAACTAGCTTCAATTTTTTTCTGTAAGTCGACAGTCCAGATTTGGGAAGTCTCACTATTTCGTTTCTGATATAGAAGCATTGATATGTTGACCACGCAGCTGCGCACTTGAACAATGTTGGGGGGTGGGTAGCGTGGGATTACTGAGGCAATGTACATTAAGCGTGTGGATTATGCGAGCCCTTTGAACGTGTCCTTCCTGTCTATTGTGTTTATTAAAATAGCCCTACCAACGGTAATCTCTACTCAAGTACACTTTCCTTTGTCGGCATGCATTTATTTAATGTTTTATTTTGAAGACGCATTTATATACTTCCGCGATCTAACCTAACAACTGTTGTATGTGTCGGGTTATGAAATTTTGATGAAAATAATAAAAATTAATAATTTTCCGAAAAATGCGCAAATCGCATTAATTATGATAGTGTGTGTATTAATATGCATAAATTATGATAATGCGTGTGATTATATGCATAAATTATGATAATCGTAGTAATTTATGCGGAGGCTTGCGATTATGTTAATGTGTGCAGTTATGATAATTTGCTTAGTTTCGTTTATCCAGAGTTATCAATCAGGATAACACGATTATCATAGATTCATTTACCGATTATCCTAGTGTGTGTTATAATATTTTAGGTCTCCATTTTCATATCTCATCACAGGATACAGTTGTCAAGAATAAGACAGTTTTGCATGGACTTGGAAGGAACACTCGATATGCTTCTGTGATAACAATTTTATTCTAACAAGCACGTGACATTCTATCATGCAGGTCAAACATGCGTCAATAATTCATGGGCAAGATTATGCAATTAACTAATATGAACGACAAAAACTTATGCAGTTGCGAAATTATGCAATTATGCAATATGAATAACGAAAACTCTTATGCATTTATGTAACTCGACGGCAGCAACTGCTTTGCACGATCAGTTGATATTGAACGCACCACCTCGAAATGGCAACCCTTTTTGAAACGAAAAGACAGTTTTTCTTTTAAAGTCTTATTCGTGTGCGTGCTGTGTGTGCGTTGTCCCCTCGTAATATTAATTGTGTCGTTAGCTTGTGTGGTGTGGGAGGATACGAACAGCTCCTGCTGCTCCCTCGCTCGGCGTGTCGCTCGGCTTTTGCTCTCTCTCTCTCTCTCCACTGCTGGATTGAGCGGCGTTGGCACGATGTTCCTTGAAGAAACTTGCTTGCTTGGCGCTTGATGGTTCCGGGGGCTTGGTGCTGCTCGTGCGCTCTCTCTTTCTACTGCTAGATGACGAGTTGGCACGATGCTGTCCTTGAAGATGCTCGGTCGCTCGTGTCGCTCGGTGTCGCTCGGTGGCGCAAGGTGTCGCTCGTTGTCGCTCGATGGCGCGCGGTGGCGCACGGTGGCGCACGGCGGCGCACGGTGGCGCAAGGTGGCGCACGGTGGCGCAAGGTTGTTGCTCGTTGGCGCTCGTTCAGCGATCTCCGCCTTTCCTGCGGGTTGTTCGCTGGTCGTCACTCTGACGAGGAGCGATGCTTCGTTCGTGGCAGGGTGGACGTTGGCGTCTTTGTTGGCTTCACTCGCAACTCGGCGACTCAGGGTAGCGATTCTTCTCAGGTGGTGCAGACCTCGGCTTGCCCTGGAGATCTCTGGTGGGCCTTAGCCCGGAGACGAGATGGGCTCAGAGCCCTGGCGACGAGGAGGCCCTCGTGGCCCGGATGATCTCTCTCTTGTATGGATTTTCCTTCGGTTTATATCGGAAACTTCCACTCGGCTTCCCGAGTTGTTCAAAGGCTGTGTCATAAAACCCTCCTGTGGGCTGAACCATCTGCGTCCGTGTGTGTGTCCGTCCGTGTGTTTCGCGTGCGTGTTTGTCCGTGTGTTTATTAGCTTTGAAGACACAGATGTGCGTCGTTCTGGAAGAAAGGGGTGGGGGTGGGGGCCTCGTGACGGCGCCGCCGAAGTTATCCATTAGCCAGACCGATGATTCGCGTCGAGTTATAAAAAAAAACATTCGAATCCATGTTTTGTTACTGAATAATATTTGTCGCGAAAACCCACGCGTTAAGCGAGCTTAATTATTCCCTCCCTTGCTCTGGGATCACATCCTTTGTCTCACACAGCTTAAGTTGGTTTGGTTTGGAAGTTGAAATGCGACTTATTTGCTGCTTGGTTATGCCGAAACCGTGTTCACGATGTTTCATCGTGACCCGATCTCTCATGGAAATGTCATTTCCTGGCTTGGTGCCTGTGTGTGGAGATCCTCTCGGAAAGACAAAGGCGGCCGTGTTGCTCGCTTCCCATGGGTGTTGTGTTTGGTTAATTTTGAGAGCCTTCTCCGCCCTTGATTCCTCTTCTACTTTAATTCCGTACTTATTATTTGACTTCTTGTGATTATTTAATCTGATATCCCGGCTTATCTTTGTTCAGAATATAATTATCTCTTACTCCATGGTGCCTGGTTCTGTGGTTTTTTTTAACAAAACGATGTCCTGCTGACCCCCCCCCCCCCCCGCCTGCAATTCCCCCCCTCCCTTGTTCCTCTTGTGTGAATTTAGGGGAGTTTTTATTACCTTATTGCCCCCCCTTTCATGTCCTCTTTCCTTTGAAATGAGGTGTGCGCGCATCTGTGGTAGTGTGGGGGCCTCTGTGGAAGTGTGGGGGCGTGTTCGTTCCCACGTGGCCGCGTCTATTAAAAAAACGATATTATCTATGTTGGCAGAATAATTCTTAAAAAAAAAATAATATTGAAAAAAATAAATAAAAAGGGGGTACATACACAACAGTCCTGCCCGTTTGAAAATTATCAGGGGTCGATTTGGCCACTGGCGAATTTTCAAACAAAGTAATGCCCCCTTTTTATGTCATGCATCCCATCAGTCGCCCTTACTCTCGGCGGTTATTTCTTACGACGCGCGTGCACGTATTACAATCTTAACCTGGTTACATCTGAAATAAGCAAAGAAAATAACAACACGTTAACATTGATATTGCGTTACATCGGTTCTCATACATCCTAACTCCGGCGAATATTCATTTTTGTTTTTGTTAAATCCTGGTTACATTTGAATTAAGCAAAAAAAATAACAACACGTTAACATCGATATTGCGTTACATCGGTTCTCGTACATCATAACTCTGACGAACATTCATTTTTGTTTTGGTTAAATCCTGGGAAACGCTAGGTAGCGGTTTCGAACGCATTTATGCGTTACCTTCCTCATGTTGCCTGGTTTACCACTTATCACTTTGATAATTTGATCACGGTTTTCGGGTTCGTTTTTGTAGTTTCCTCTCTCACTCTCTCGCGTCGTGGGAGTGTGTGGTGAAAAATTGTGCTGCACGTAACCAGAATTCGCGCACACGACCCACTTTGACACTTGGTTCGAGGCATTCGCTCTCTCTGCGATTACATGCACATTTGCCGAGTCAGTGTGTCGATTTAATTCTGTCCCTCGTAATGTTGCCCTCTTTGTTTTTACGAGTGTGTTGGATTTCAACACCATTCCCGATATGTCATGGACATTCGTCTCCATTTTAGCACTCCGATCCACATAATTTTTGGTTTCCCTTGGATATTTTCCATTCAAAGGCTCACGCCTGCGCTCCTCAGGGCGTGTCTCTGTGTTCTCTCTTTGTCTCTGCTGTCTGCTATCCACCGTCCGATCACACTTCAATTCAGCCCTGTCACTTGCAGCCTGCTCAGGGTTTAACACCTCGGCGGGTGGGGCGCGTGTTGGCCGCTCGCTCGCACTCACTGTGGATGGTTCATCACGTATTTGGACCGCATTCTGTGTTATTCCTCTATTCCCTCTTGGTATAGCCGGTGGAGGAATTGGTCGGAATTGGATCGATTGTGTTTGACCTCCCATCCTGCGATTCTCCTGAATGTTCGCATCCATACCTCCGCGGTCTGTGTAACACCTTCCCGCTAGGTGGTTATCTTCCCATCTCTGTGCGTAATTTGAACCTCGCGTGTGTCGTGGGGTGGGGTGTTGATATGGTTCTGCTCTGAACCTCTCCCTCCTGCGATTCTCGTACATTTTTGGCCAAGTATTTCTCCCATTTGGGTGCCAAATTTTTCCTGGATTGTTACCTCGCCATCTTTGTGGGTAATTTTGATCTTGTGTGTGTCGTGGCATGGGGTGTTGGTATGGTTCTATTCTGAACCTCCCCCTCCTGCGATTCTCCTGAATGTTCGGCTTTGTGCCGCTCTCATTCTCGTGCCAACCTCTCTCTGGGTTATTTTGCCATGTGTGCGTGCGTTTCTGCTCCATCCTGCATTGTGGGACTGCTCGGTGATTTTTATTCCTCTCTGAGAGGCTGGGTTCCTCATCCCTCTCCCTGTGTTCTGGATCCGAATTATGATTCTTAGCTCTGTATAACCATGCCATGTACGCCTTGCTCTCTATGCGGCGTAAGGATGCGGTTTCTGGATTCAAAACCATTCTCACCCTTTCTGTAATCTCTGGGCTCAAGGATTCAAAAAACATAATTTTGAACATGTTATCTCCTTCGTGGTATTGATTCACATCGCCTGCGTAATACGCTCTTTTAAATTGGACGAGGTAGTCACGTGGATCTTGGTCCATGCCCTGGGTCATCGATTTTACAGCATAAAACCCCTCAGTGAGTGTCGAATATTCTCCAAACTTCCGAATCACTGCCAGGCTCAGTTGTTTAAAATCATTTCTAACCTTGTGTGGTAGTGACTTTACCCATGGAATGGATTCTTTATGTAAGGTCCGTTTCAACAAACTCGCTTTTTCATCCCGTCTCCTCAGCCCTCTAATCATTGCCTCCTCTTCTACGGTTGCGATATGTGTGTGGATATCCATAGTCTTATTGTGGGGGTCAAAATCGGGAATTCTGACTAGAGCCTTGTCCATCAATTTAAGGGTTTTACTGGTGAATAGGTATTCCGAAAGTTGATCGCCGACAGCGTCATCATCAAACAAGTTATCATCAGGCAATCTGTCACTTTGGTCTGTGCTGTGTCGGGCGTGTTGCCATTTCCCTTCAGTTTTTGCCTCTGCCCTTAGTGGAGCATGTCCTGTCGACTTTACTTTAACATTTTTCCTCCCTCTCTCGAATTGTGAGGGTTTCCCTTTGTCAAGGATTTTTTGTTCGATATCCATAATTTTTGTGCGATCAATCCCTGGACTCTGTCCACGTACCCAAGAGTGTGATTTAATGTTACTTCCATATTTATTCTGTGGATTAACGTCTGTGAGTTTCGCTGGTGTCGCGAGCACTGAGTTCTCCTCCCTCTCGAGGGTGTGAGGACATTTCTCCTCGTTTACTAGAGGCGATTTCTCTCCCGTTTCCTTTCCAAAATTTTCCTCATTCCACAATCCCTGTCTGTATGCCTGTGTGGGAAGGCATGAGTCCTGTCCTGCCTTCTCTGCAGTTTTTGCATCGTGTTCGCCTTTGTTACATCTTATCCAGTCACTTAGTTTCCCTCGAGGTGTGTTCGTGTCATCGATATAGCTCCCTTCCCATATGTCTCTCTGACTGTACTGTTTTGTAACAGATTGGTCGGTACGTTTTAATACGAGTTCCCAGTATCCTGTAACCCATTCAAAAATTATTCTTAATCCCAGCATCTCAAGGTGTGGCGAAAGTTACTTTGACATTCCCTTTCAGAGTGCAAATAAAACAATTATCTCACAGAGTGTAGTCAATTCGACTCGAGCTATCTGTTATTTTCCGATTCCGAGTGCGTACCTCTAACACCATTTATCACAGGATGCAATTGGTTTGATACGATATTATCTTGATTCCACTGTCTCTGTTTTAACCTGCTATTCTGGGTTTTAACCTTAGAGGGCGTTTTTTTGTTTTCCGCCCGTTCACAATTTCCATGCAATGTTCGATCCTGATATTCTGGTTAACACGAAGTGATTCATTCCATCATCCATGCAAAACACTGTCTGCGAGAGATCCCGGACGACGCCACCCATTATGTTGTATGTGTTGGGATTATGAAATTTTGATAAAAATAATAAAAATTAATAATTTTCCGAAAAATGCGCAAATCGCATGAATTATGATAGTGTGTGTATTAATATGCATAAATTATGATAATGCGTGTGATTATATGCATAAATTATGATAATCGTAGTAATTTATGCGGAGGCTTGCGATTATGTTAATGTGTGCAGTTATGATAATTTGCTTAGTTTCGTTTATCCAGAGTTATCAATCAGGATAACACGATTATCATAGATTCATTTACCGATTATCCTAGTGTGTGTTATAATATTTTAGGTCTCCATTTTCATATCTCATCGCAGGATACAGCTCTTATGAATAAGATGGTTTTGCATGGACTTGGAAAGAACACTCAATATGCTTCTGTGATAACAATTTTATTCTAACAAACACGTGACATTCTATCATGCAGGTCAAACATGCGTCAATAATTCATGGGCAAGATTATGCAATTAACTAAATTGAATGACTAAAAATACTTCTTCATTGGCGAAATTATGCAGTTAACGAAAATGAATGACTAAAACATTTCTTATTCATGCAACTCGACGGCAGCAACTGCTTTGCACGATCAGTTGATTTTGAACGCACCACCTCGAAATAGCAACCCTTTTTGAAACGCAAAGATCACTTTTTGAAAGTCTTATTCGTGTGCGTGCTGTGTGTGCGTTGTCCTCTCGTAATATTAATTGTGTCGTTAGCTTGTGTGGTGTGGGAGGATACGAACAGCTCCTGCTGCTCCCTCGCTCGGCGTGTCGCTCGGCTTTTGCTCTCTCTCTCTCTCTCCACTGCTGGATTGAGCGGCGTTGGCACGATGTTCCTTGAAGAAACTTGCTTGCTTGGCGCTTGATGGTTCCGGGGGCTTGGTGCTGCTCGTGCGCTCTCTCTTTCTACTGCTAGATGACGAGTTGGCACGATGCTGTCCTTGAAGATGCTCGGTCGCTCGTGTCGCTCGGTGTCGCTCGGTGGCGCAAGGTGTCGCTCGTTGTCGCTCGATGGCGCGCGGTGGCGCACGGAGGCGCACGGTGGCGCAAGGTGGCGCACGGTGGCGCAAGGTGGCGCACGGTCAGCGCTCGTTCAGCGATCTCCGCCTTTCTTGCGGGTTGTTCGCTGGTCGTCACTCTGACGAGGAGCGATGCTTCGTTCGTGGCAGGGTGGACGTTGGCGTCTTTGTTGGCTTCACTCGCAGCTCTGCGACTCAGGGTAGCGATTCTTCTCAGGTGGTGCAGACCTCGACTTGTAGCTACGCGTCGCTACTCCGCAAACCTCGTCATTCTGAATGACAGGAGCTTCTTCGTTGGCGGCGACGAGGAGAGATGGAGCCACAGCCCTGGAGATCTGTGATGGGGGCCAGAGCCCCTGTCGATCTGAGTTGTATGGATTTTCCTTCGGTTTATATCGGAAAATTCCACTCGGCTTCCCGAGTTGTTCAAAAGCTGTGTCATAAAACCTTCCTGTGGGGGTGGACCATCTGCGTCCGTGTGTGTGTCCGTCCGTGTGTTTCGCGTGCGTGTTTGTCCGTGTGTTTATTAGCTTTGAAGACACAGCTGTGTGTGTCGTTCTGGAAGAAAGGGGGTGGGGGTGGGGGCCTCGTGTCGGCTGCTTCAGAAGTTATCCATTAGCCAGACCGATGATTCGCGTTGAGTTAAAAAAAAAACATTCGAGTCCATGTTTTGTTACTGAATAATATTTGTCGCGAAAACCTACGCGTTAAGCGAGCTTAACTATTCACTCCCTTGCTCTGGGATCACATCCTTTGTCTCACACAGCTTAAGTTGGTTTGGTTTGGAAGTTGAAATGCGACTTATTTGCTGCTTGGTTATGCCGAAACCGTGTTCACGATGTTTCATCGTGACCCGATCTCCCATGGAAATGTCATTTCCTGGCTTGTGCAATTTTTGCTGTCCGTGTTGTGGGAAGACAAAGGCGGTTGTTTCCACAGTGGGAGCACCCGGCGTATGCTTATTTATTCGAAGGCGTGTGTTAATTTCCTTTGAGCCCTTGCCCCAACTTTTATGGGTGTCATTTCCTGGCTTGGTGCCTGTGTGTCGTGATCCTCTCGGAAAGACAAAGGCGGCCGTGTTGCTCGCTTCCCATGGGTGTTGTGTTTGGTTAATTTTGAGAGCCTTCTCCGCCCTTGATTTCTCTTCTACTTTAATTCCGTACTTATTATTTGACTTCTTGTGATTATTTGATCTGATATCCCGGCTAGGAATTTTGTTTTGGAGCGAAATCGATGCCATAATTATTCTTTGATGCTTCGGCCCGGCCGTGTAGATATTCTTTAAAGGTAAATAATGTCAGTATTTATTAACAATGATGGGTCGCGATTCTGGTTCAGATTGTCGTCTGGTTTTCAATTGGAGTGAGGATGGATACTGTTTGCTTAATCTTTATGGTTAAGTTGGTAACTTGTGTATTTAACATGGTTCAAAGACCCATCTGTGCTTTTTGTCGTCGATGCTGTTTCTTTGTTAAGAATATAATTATCTCTTCCTCCGTGTCTCCTGGTTCTGCAACCCCCCGCCTGCAATTCCCCCCCTCCCTTGTTCCTCTTGTGTGAATTTAGGGGAGTTTTTTTTTTTATTACCTTATTGCCCCCCCTTTCATGTCCTCTTTCCTTTGAAATGAGGTATGCGCGCATCTGTGGAAGTGTGGGGGCCTCTGTGGAAGTGTGGGGGCGTGTTCGTTCCCACGTGGCCCCGTGTCTATTAAAAAACAATATTATATATGATGGCAGAATAAGCCTTAAAAAAATAATATTAAAAAATAATAAAAAGGGGGTACATACACAACACCCCCCCCCCCCCGCATTGCCACCGTAGCAAGCAAGCGACTTATGTGGCTTGTGTGTGTATATACGATATGTCTACTAATGTGTAGAGTGTATACAGCACACACATGTACACTTGTACATGAATTTATAACAAAAAAATGCGTGTAATTTGGGTGGCTTCAAAGATGCCGTTCAGATTTGTAGAGCATCTCTCTGTGCAAACAGCACCTCGCGTTGGCTACGTACGGTGCGAAAGAAGTCCAACATACACACGCACGTTCTGGAGACTTATACAAGATGTGGGGGGGGGGGGGGGCTAAGAGAAGATCAGGCGCATGGCGATTGTTTTTAAAATACAAATCGGGAGTCCTGTTGCAATTGTGCCAAAATCAGTGGCAACACAAACACCCGCTTCTAGCCTCCTGGCTCACAGCTGTTCCCTGCAACAATGTTTTGTTGTAAGTTGAATTGTTCTATTGTATGTTTATAATTGTATAGTGTACTGTGCACACCTTGACACATAAGAGTACAGTGCTGACACGCACACCTTGACACTCATACACAGTGACACAAAGCTCTCCCGTGTAGCCTGTAGCAGACTGTTGGGGCAAGGGCTGCTAGCGAGTAGCAGCAGCTATGAAGACTGACACGGCACACGAGGGGGTGGGTGGCCAGCATCACGCCCGTGGCGATGTTTTGATACTTCACCAGCTACTCATTTGAGGCAGAGTCGACCTAGGGGAGGCCCATGACCGGTTCAGATATTCATCTCAGCCTCATGTGAATGAGTGTTCCGTACTGTTTGGGACTTCCCCCGTGTAGCCCATGGGGTGCGCGCATGTAGACAACGCCACCGGGAAGACAAAGGCGGCCGGGCGGTGCGAACCACCCCACTCGACCTCGTGAGCCAGTGCCGGTAGCCTTCATAGGTGCTGCTCACCAACAGCACTTGCCCCAACAGTCTGTTAAGGCTACACAGAGCAGCTTTGTCTTGGTCTTGTTGCGAGTGGGCGAGTGAGCGAGTTGATGGTCGCATCGGCGGCGAGTGGGTGAGCGAGTTGGCCCAGCCACCCCCCCCCCTCCGTGTGTCGTAGCGGTCCTGAGCCTCTTCTAGGTCGACTCGGCCTCAAATGAGTACAGTAGCTGGTGCGGTGTGTAAACATCCCCACAGGGGAGACCAAGGCGGCCAGGCGTGGTGCTGGCCACCCACACCCCCTCGTGGGGCTACTCACCAGCAGCACTTGACCCGACAGTCTGTCAAGGCTACACGGGTGACCTTTGTGTGTTTGTGTTTGTGCTCGTTGGCACAGCAGGGGGCACAGGTGGTGCATCAGCCAGTCATCTCGGTCATCTCGGTCAGTCGACCCGTGGCACCTGCTGGGTCTGCCCCGTGACCTCCTGCCACGTGGCCTCAAGGTGCACCTGGCCTGGCACAAGCGTCGTGGTGACGTCACCGCCACTTCGTGGCGAATGGCGCTTGTTGCACCGTAAGCCAGCGTTGATTAAGATGGGGCGCCACGGTGGCTAGGAGATGTTAACTACCTCGCCAGGTCTACAGGAGGTCGTGGGTTCGATCCCCACCCTGATGCCTGCTGCTGTATATTTGGAGTTTGCGTGTCTCACTCCCCCCCCCCCCCCCCCCCCGTGGCCGCGTGGATTTTTCTCTGCGTCCTCCGCTTCCCCCCCTCCACATCTCGAATCAAACACCGCGCGGTTTCAGTGCTCAGCTGCTGTGCTATCAGTGTCCACACGACGATGATGATGATGACGATGAGCCACCTCTGTTGAGCCATCACGCGATAGCCAGGGCCGCTTCTGTCAGACAAGCCGGGCTCACCTGGTGAAATAACACAAACACTTTGATCAGCGCCAGCACCAGCGCCCGCCCGCCTTTGTCTCCCCAGTCCCGTGTCAATGTAAGCGCCGGACACGTGCCTTTTGAGTGATTACGTGTCGACGTTTTATTTCTGAAGCAGTGCGGAGATTGGGGAGGGGGGGAGGGGGGAGGGGGGCGGGGGGGGGGGAAGTCATTACATTGGAAGGGTTGCCCAATCGCACACAAAGCAACCAATTTAGTTGATAAATTGACGGACGTTGTTGACTCGCGGATGCACCAATAAATATTCTCCAGGTTGCACAGATTTCCCAGGTTCAAGGTTTCATAGATTTCCCAGGCTTCTTCAAGACGGCGACCGCACAACAAACACAGCGGATGACAGCCGGGGGGAGAGAACAGCAGGGGGAGGGGAACACAGGTTGCACACCCATCGCTCCCATCACCCCGATTACCATCGCCCCCATCGCCCCGGCACCATCGCCCCGGCACCATCGCCCCGGCACCATCGCCCCGTCACCGCGTGACCCCCCCGCACCCCCGCCCACCGCCCCCTTTCACCGGCACGTGCATGCGAGCGCGACCATGCCCATGTACAGCTTGTAGACGATGCCGCCGTGGGGCTCCCACACGAGCATGCCGATGGCGCCGTAGCGAGAGGGCACGCAGGCGGCCCGCCCCACGCCCAGCTCCGGGCGGACCTCCTCCACGGTGGCGCGCACCGCCGCGTGGTTGGGCTCTCCCGGGGCTTGCAGGAGGAGGCCGCGGGGACAGCCCCCGCGGCAGTCGCCCGCCTCGTAGCTTCGCGGCTCAAACACCCACCGCTCCCAGCCCAGGTCGGCGAAGTTGATCGTCAGGTTGCGCAGGCGGCAGCCGTTGGGGTAGGCGCCCAAGTAGTGGCGCGCCGACGGCTGCTCCTGCTGCTGCTCCTGCTGCTGCTCCTGCTGCCGCTCCTGCTCCTGCCGCTGCCGCAACTGCCGCCGCCGCAGCTGCTGCCGCTGCAGCCGCTTGAAGTTCCGCAGGAGCTGCTGGTGGGGGGACAATGCCGAGGAGGCGGATTGACGCCGATTTGGGGGCTCGTGCGGGTCGAGCCCCTTGGGCGGCGAGCGCGCCACCCTGCGGCGGCGCCTCCTCCTCGCTCTCCCGGAGGGGCACGGGGCCCACCGGAGGCCCTCGTCGCACCCCCAGGGCCCGCTTCCGGAGCTCCGCTTCAAGGCGGCGGCGGCGGGGGCCGTCGTCGTCGTTACCGCCGGCAGGACGTCGTCCGAGTAGAGGAGGAGAAACGGCGTCACGGCGGCGCGACGAGGGGACGCAGCTCCAGGCCACGCGCAGCACCAGCGGCGAGGAGGAGGAGGGAGACGGAGAGGAGGAGGAGGAGTAGGAGGGAGATGGAGAGGAGGAGGAGGAGTAGGAGGGAGACGGAGAGGAGGAGGAGTAGGAGGGAGACGAAAAGGAGGAGGAGGAGGAGGGAGACGAAGAGGAGGAGGAGGAGGGAGACGGAGAGGAGGAGGAGGAGGGAGACGGAGAGGAGGAGGAGGATGGAGAGGAGGAGGCGGGAGACAGAGAGGCGGCAGGGTGGCCCAAGAGGCGCGACACGGGCCCCGTGACGTCCACCTGGAACCACTCGCCGCCAGCGACACCCTCGTCGTCGTCGTCGCCGTCGCCACGGGAGCCTCCGGCTCGGGGTCGTCCGAGACGGGGTCCCCGTTGAGGCTCTGCGCAAGGTCTGGGTCGGAGTCCAGCTCAGGTTTGGGTGTCGGTTGAGGGCTCCGGCCGGGGCTTGGCACCGTCTCGGGGTTTGAGTTTGGCTCCAGGTTGGGGTCACCGCTGGGCTCTGGGTCGTCCGCGGGCTCCGAGGCCCCGTGGTCCGCTCCGACGGAACTCCCCGGCAACACCTGAGAACACGGAAGGGCGGCCCGGTTCACCCCCCGTCACAATCACCGCTGGTGGACGGTCACAGATGTTCATCGGTAAAGAACCCCCCCCACCCCCCTCTCAGATGCGGGTCACAGATGTTCATCGGTAAAGAACCCCCCCCCCCCCCTCAGATGCGCGTCACAGATGCTGGATAACGATTGGCCCATTCCATGTGAAGGCGGCTTGCCCCTCCCCTGATCCCATCTGCTTCAATGCTGCTTCCACCTCTTCATCCGCGTCTTCTAGCACAGGGTAAGGAAGTTGCTACGGTGGTAAAGTGCGATAACGGGGTAAAAAGCACCAATCTTCTCTCTCTGACAGCCACCAATCACGGAGCGGTGACACGCGGGGTAACACGTGGGGTACTGTGCAAGTAACAAGGTAACACGTGGGGTACTGTGCTAGTAACAAGGTAACACGGGGGGTAACACGTGGGGTACTGTGTTAGTAACAAGGTAACACGTGGGGTACTGTGTTATTAACAAGGTAACACGTGGGGTAACACGCGGGGTAACACGTGGGGTACTGTGTTAGCAGCGGGGTTAACACGTGGTGTCACGTGGTGACGTGTTAGTTACGGGGTAGCAGGTGTAGTGGGGTGGGGGGTAATGGGGGGGGGGGGGTCACGTGGTGTCACGTGGTCACCCGCAGGGAGCAGGGGGCGTGGCCGTCCCCAGGGTAGACGAGGACCGCGCGCTGCAGCAGCTCCCCGCGCGGCACCACACGCAGGTCAAAGGTCACCACCTCGGCTACGCACCCGGGTCAAGGGGTCAACAGGTCAAGGGGTCAACAGGGCATAGGGTCAAGGGGTGGAACTATCGCACGGGGTTGTACAGCGGGGCGGGGAGTCGCGCGAGGCCGTCTTTGTCTCCCCAGTGGCGAAGTTAAAACACGTCGCACTTTTGAGGCTGAGTCGACCCAGGGGAGGATCCAGTCCGGCTCGGATAATTATCGTGACTCGGGTTGGCCAGGAACAGGAATCGAACTCATTCTCACCCTCCCACTCACCCTCCCACTCACCCACCCTCTCACCCACCCTCCCACTCACCCACCCACTCACCCTCCCTCTCACCCTCTCTCTCACCCACCTGTGCCCGCGATGTCCCCCAGGGCTGGGCTGTTGCGTGCGGGCGTCACGAGTCTCGCCGTGCTGCCGGGGAGGGCGCTGGGACCGCCCCGCGGCCTCCCGTGCGCGTCCACCTCCCGCCGGAAGAGCGCCCGCATGAAGCGCACGTGGTCGTCGTTGTCGTTGTGGTCGTGGTTGTTGTGGTTGTTGTGGTTGAGAGAGACAAAGGCGGCCACACTCTCAGCATCGCCTCCTCCTGCTGCTGCTCCTGCTGCAGCTGCTGCGCCGTTCTCTGCACCGGCGCAGGCGGCGAGACCGAGGAAGCAGGCGACACAGAGGCCGCCAGGCAGCAGCAACAACAACAATCCCCTAGGCTTCACCACCACCATCATCATCTTCATCTCACTAGAACTATTCTCCTTGCCGCTGTGCGCTCCTCTCGCCCGGGAGTGTCTCGAGGCGGCAGCAGCAGCCGCCCGCTGCGCCACGCGGAGTTGGTTTGTCTCCGCTGCTCGCGACGTCGCCCGCTGCTGCTGCTGCTGCTGCTCGAGACTTCCCGCAGGGAGCGCCACGTGCCGCGCCTCCATCTTTATAGCGCCACGCCGCTTGGGGGGAGGGAGGTGGGGGCTGGTGATGGCGTGTGTCTGGGGGAGGGGTCACGGGGCGTGGCTAGCAGGCCACGGGTGGGAGGGATTAGATGGGGGCGTGGCTAGCAGGCCACGGGTGGGAGGGGTTAGATGGGGGCGTGGCTAGCAGGCCACGGGTGGGAGGGGTTAGATGGGGGCGTGGCTAGCAGGCCACGGGTGGGAGGGGTTAGATGGGGGCGTGGCTAGCAGGCCACGGGTGGGAGGGGTTAGATGGGGGCGTGGCTAGCAGGCCACGGGTGGGAGGGGTTAGATGGGGGCGTGGCTAGCAGGCCACGGGTGGGAGGGGTTAGATAGGGGCGTGGCTAGCAGGCCACGGGTGGGAGGGATTAGATGGGGGCGTGGCTAGCAGGCCACGGGTGGGAGGGATTAGATGGGGGCGTGGCTAGCAGGCCACGGGTGGGAGGGGTTAGAATGGGGCGTGGCTAGCAGGCCACGGGTGGGAGGGGTTAGAAGGGGGCGTGGCTAGCAGGCCACGGGTGGGAGGGGTTAGAATGGGGCGTGGCTAGCAGGCCACGGGTGGGAGGGGTTAGAATGGGGCGTGGCTAGCAGGCCACGGGTGGGAGGGGTTAGAATGGGGCGTGGCTAGCAGGCCACGGGTGGGAGGGAGGTTGAGTGAGCAGCAGGGTTGGTGTGTAGTTGAGAGACTGAGTGGCTCGGTGAGTGAGTGTTGGGTGGGTGAAGTGAGTTGGTGGGTGGGTGATTGAGTAAGTGGGTGAGGGGTTGGGTGAGCAATGAATTGTGTGGGTGTGTTTTTTGTTCGTGAGTTTATGGGTGAGTGAGTGGGTGAGTGAGTGGGTGGGTGAGTGGGTGAGTAAGTGGGTGGGTGAGTGGGTGAGTGAGTGAGTGGGTGAGTGGGTGAGTGAGTGAGTGGGTGAGTGGGTGAGTGAGTGAGTGAGTAGGTGAGTGGGTGAGTGGGTGGGTGGGTGAGCAAGTGGGTGAATGGGTGTGTTGGTGGATGAGTGTCGTAGGGTGAGCAAGTGGCTAACTGAGTGAGTGAGTGGCTGGCTGGGTGGGTGAGTTGTTGACTGAGTGGGGTCAGTGTAAGTTGATGTGGCAGGCCACTGTTAGTATTCAGTGGCATATTAAACTGCTGACTTCGCTATTTCTGAGTTTTCTTCCCCCACAAACACCACTTCACCCACAACCAGGTGCCCTTTTTTTTACTAAAATACCAAAAAAAATTCGTTTGAACAAAACGATTCCGACAAAATGTTGAGGCGGTAAAGTGAATTAAAAACTCACAATGAGCTGAATTATCTGTGTCGTGTTATTGTGTCTTTAGCACGCAGCCTCGCCCCCCTCCCTTGCACCCCCCCCTCCACCAGCCCCGCCCCCCTCCACCCTCTTGCACCCTCCCCACCCCCCCTCCACCCGCCCCGCCCCTCCACCCTCCCCCCTCCACCCTCCACCCGCCCCGCCCCTCCACCCGCCCCATTGCACCCCCCTCCACCCGCCCCGCCCCTCCCCCTCCACCCTCTCTACCCCGCCCCCCTCCACCCCCCCCCTCCACCCGCCCCCACCCGCCCCGCCCCCCTCCACCCGCCCCCACCCGCGTCTCTCCGTGAAGGTTGAAAGCTTCTCAGCCGCCGCCATTTCAGTCTCCGACCGACGGCGCGAACAGCAGCAGCAGCAGGTGAGATGGTGTAGAGGCTCGCCCCGGCCCACACACACACACCACACACACCACCACCACCACCACACACACCACCACACACACCACCACCACACACACACTCCCACCACACACAACACCACACACCACCACACACCACCACACACCACCACCACCACCACACCACCACACACACCACCACACACACACTACCACCACACACACCACCACCACCACACACACCACCACACACACTCCCACCACACACACACCACACACCACCACACACCACCACACACACACCACACACACCTACACACACCTACACGCACACACATACACACACATACACACACGCACAGACGCACAGACACACACGCGCGTGTGTGTCTGTGTGTGTGCGTGTGTGTATGCGTGTGTGTGTGTCTGTGTGTGTGCGTGTGTGTCTGTGTGTGTGCGTGTGTGTGTGTCTGTGTGTGTCTGTGTGTCTGTGTGTGTGTCTGTGTGTGTGCGTGTGTGTCTGTGCGTGTGTGTGCGTGTGTGTCTGTGTGTGTGTGTGTCTGTGTGTGTGTCTGTGTGTGTGTCTGTGTGTCTGTGTGTGTGTCTGTGTGTGTGCGTGTGTGTGTGTGCGTGTGTGTCTGTGTGTCTGTGTGTGTGTCTGTGTGTGTCTGTGCGTGTGTGTGCGTGTGTGTGTGTCTGTGTGTGTGTCTGTGTGTGTGTCTGTGTGTGTGTCTGTGTGTGTGTGTGCGTGTGTGTGTCTCTGTGTGTGTGTCTGTGCGTGTATGCGTGTGTGTCTGTGTGTGTGTGTCTGTGTGTGTGTGTCTGTGTGTGTGTCTGTGTGTGTGTGTGTGTCTGTGTGTGTGTCTGTGCGTGTGTGTGTCTGTGAGTGTCTGTGCGTGTGTGTGTGTCTGTGTGTGTCTGAGTGCGGATTTGGTGGGGGGGGGGGGGTCATTGCGTGTGTTGTTGTTGTCGTCGTCGCAGCAAGCGGGCGCCATGACGGAGTACAAGCTGGCGGTGGTGGGCGCTGAAGGCGTTGGCAAGAGCGCCCTCACCATCCGGCTCGCCCACAACCACTTTGTGGACGACTACGACCCCACCATCGGGGTGAGCGCCGGCGGCCGCGTCGTGTTTAGCACCGCAGTGGCCCATCCACCCACCTGCTCGACCACCTCACCCACCCAATAACCCACCCACCCATCCACCCACCTGCTCACCCGCTCGCCCACCTCACCCACCCAATAACCCACCCATCCACCCACCTGCTCACCCGCTCGCCCACCTCACCCACCCAATAACCCACCCAACCATCCACCCGCTCACCCGCTCGCCCACCTCACCCACCCAATAACCCACCCATCCACCCAATAACCCACTCACCCACCCACCCACCTGCTCGACCACCTCACCCACCCAATAACCCACCCAACCATCCACCCACCTGCTCACCCGCTCGCCCACCTCACCCACCCAATAACTCACCCACCCACCCAATAACCCACTCACCCACCCACCCACCTGCTCACCCACCTCACCCACCCAATAACCCACCCAATAACTCACCCACCCATCCACCCACCTGCTCACCCACCTCACCCACCCAATAACCCACCCACGCACCCAATAACTCACCCACCCATCCACCCACCTGCTCACCCCACCTCACCCACCCAATAACCCACCCAATAACTCACCCACCCATCCACCCACCTGCTCACCCACCTCACCCACCCAATAACCCACTCACCCACCCATCCACCCACCTGCTCACCCGCTCTCTCGTCGACCTGCTCACCCAACCGCCTACTCACCCACCCATCTACCTCCTCACCCACCCACCTACTCGCCCACCCACTCGCCTACTCATCTGCTCACCCACCCACCTACTCGCCTAGTTACCCACCCACCTACTCGCCCACCCACTTGCCCACCTACTCACCCACCCACCTACTCGCCCACCCACTTGCCCACCTACTGACCCACCCACCTATTCACCCACCCACCTACTCGCCCACCCACCTACTCGCCCATCCACTTGCCCACCCACTCGCCTACTCATCTGCTCACCCACCCACCTACTCACCCACCCACCTACTCACCCACCCACTCGCCCACCCACTCGCCCACCCACTCGCGCACCCACTCGCCCACCCACTCGCCCACCCACTCGCGCACCCACTCGCCCACCCACTCGCCCACCCACTCGCCCACCCACTCGCCCACCCACTCGCCCACCCACTCGCCCACCACTCGCCCACCCACTCGCCCATCCACTCGCCCACCCACTCGCCCACCCACTCGCGCACCTCGTGTGTCGTGCCGCCCTGCACAGGTGCCGCTGCTGCTGCCGTCTGTGTCTGCAGCAGTCAGTTCTCCTGTGACGCGGTTGTCGCTGCGTTCTTAAAGAACCCCCCCCCCCCCAGATGATAATAAATAAATGTATAATCCAGGGGGTCGAGCACGCTCCGCGATCAAACACGTGCGGCGCGCAACGCGGGCCGAAGAGACCCAAGAGGCACGTGGAGTAGCGTTGGGTTCTTAACCTTCACTGCGGACTCGCCACCCCCTTGGTTGTCAGTCGTAAAGAAAGCTGCGATGTTGACAACGACTTCTAGACTCTAGAGGGTGTTGGTGAAACAAAGAAAGCTGCGATGTTGACAACGACTTCTAGACTCTAGAGGGTGTTGGTGAAACAAAGAAAGCTGCGATGTTGACAACGACCTCTAGACTCTAGAGGGTGTTGGTGAAACAAAGTTGCGTACTCCCGTTGCCTCGTGGCTCAATTTGTGTTTTCGACGATTTGACCTTGGGGGGGGGGGGGGGGTGGCGAGATGCGCCCCCAGGTTCACATCCAGCAGCATCCCGACGCCGCCGGCGTGCGACGACGCTGCGAGGGCACGTCCACGTCGCGCGACGCATCTGCGAGGCTAATCATTCCCGGTGTTGGGGATGGGGGGGTGGGGGCATTCTCCGTGCGTGCCTCGGCGCAGGACTCGTACCCGAAGCAGCGGGTGGTGGTCGATGGCGAGACCTGTCTGCTGGACATCCTGGACACGGCCGGGAAGCAAGAGTACAGCGACATGCTGGAGCAGTTCATGCACGAGGGCGAGGGCTTCCTGTGCGTCTTCGCCGTCAACAACTCCAAGTCCTTCGAGGACATCCCCCGGTACAGGTGGGTTGGTGGGTGGCTGACTGCAGCTACTGTAGCAAGTCAATTGCAGTGAACACGAATTGTTGTTATCTTGCCGGGTAAGGCCGCACTGAGCCGTGTAGTTCTTTTTCAAAAGCGATCACAAATGATAACCACGACTCGAAGTGGCTTATCATCGTGTGGAAATCTACTAGCAGCAGCCAAATCCACTCGACCACGGTTGAGAGGGAGACAGAGAGAGAGACACGGGGGGTCGTAGCGGTGGGGCTGGTTGAGAGGGAGACAGAGAGAGAGACACGGGGGGCGTAGCGGTGGGGCTGGTTGAGAGGGAGACAGAGAGAGAGAACACGGGGGGCGTAGCGGTGTCGGCTGGTTGAGAGGAGACAGAAGAGAGAGACACGGGGGGCGTAGCGGTGGGGCTGGTTGAGAGGGAGACAGAGAGAGAGACACGGGGGGCGTAGCGGTGGGGCTGGTTGAGAGGGAGACAGAGAGAGAGACACGGGGGCGTAGCGGTGGGGCTGGTTGAGAGGGAGACAGAGAGAGAGACCACGTGGGGCGTAGCGGTGGGGCTGGTTGAGAGGGAGACAGAGAGAGAGACACGTGGGGCGTAGCGGTGTGGGCTGGTTGAGAGGGAGACAGAGAGAGAGACACGGTGGGCGTAGCGGTGGGGCTGGTTGAGAGGGTGAGACAGAGAGAGAGACACGGGGACGAGAGAGACACGTGGGGCGTAGAGGTGGGGCTGGTTGAGAGGGAGACAGAGAGAGAGACACGGGGGGCGTAGCGGTGGGGCTGGTTGAGAGGAGACAGAGAGAGAGACACGGGGGGCGTAGCGGTGGGGCTGGTTGAGAGGGAGGACAGAGAGAGAGACACGGGGGGCGTAGCGGTGGGGCTGGTTGAGAGGGAGACGGAGAGAGAGACACCGGGGGGCGTAGCGGTCGGGCTGGTTGGGAGGGAGAGAGAGAGACGTGCAGACTCCAAATATACAGCAGCAACAGGCATCGTCAGCGGTCACGACGGTCGTGGCTTTTTTGTTGTTGATGTGCTTGTGTAATCTGGGGTGCACGCCACCCCCAGGGCTTGTGAGATGCGGCCAGATTTTATTCAGAAGGTAAATGGAAACAAATGAAGCCATGGGGCAACGTGAGTACGCAACTTTGTTTCGTCAACAACACTCTACGTCACTGTGTTTCTTTTACAATTGAGAAACAAAGTGGATGGCAAGGCTGCGGTCAAGGTTAAGAAGCACTGGCTCAGAGGCGGGGGGATCTTTGAAGGAGGAGATTGGAGGGAGAACTACAACATGGGAAAGGTTTGGGAATCGGAGGGATGATTTACAGGGGAGGGGGACTGAGACCCCGACCTCTGCCGTGGCTTCCGTGCGCAGGGAACAGATCCAGCGCGTCAAGGGCTCGGAGGACGTGCCGATGGTGCTGGTGGGGAACAAGTGCGGCGTGCCCACGCGGACCGTGGACACGAAGCAGGCGCAGGAGCTGGCGCAAGGCTACGGCATCCCCTTCGTGGAGACCTCCGCCAAGACCCGGCAGGCACGCGGACGCCGGGGGAGAGAGGGGGGGGCAGCTGGGGGGGTTGGTGAGTAGCCAGGGGGGATAAGTGGCGGCCGGTGGGAATGTGGCGCGCTGCGCCGTGAACCCGGCGGTCCAGGGAGTTCCCACGTGCCTGGGAGGCCACGTGGCCACGTGTGAGGCTACCCGTGTTGGGTCTGCGTGTCCGTCTGTGTGTGAGGCTACCCGTGTTGGGTCTGCGTGTCGTCTGTGTGTGAGGCTACCCGTGTTGGGTCTGCGTGTCCGCCTGTGTGTGAGACTACCCGTGTTGGGTCTGCGTGTCCGCCTGTGTGTGAGACTACCCGTGTTGGTCTGCGTGTCTGCCTGTGTGTGAGACTACCCGTGTTGGGTCTGCGTGTCCGCCTGTGTGTGAGGCTACCCGTGTTGGGTCTGCGTGTCCGCCTGTGTGTGAGGCTACCCGTGTGGGGTCTGCGTGTCCGCCTGTGTGTGTGACTACCCGTGTTGGGTCTGCGTGTCCGCCTGTGTGTGAGGCTACCCGTGTTGAGTCTGCGTGTCCGCCTGTGTCTGAGGCTACCCGTGTTGGGGTCTGCGTGTCTGCCTGTATGTGAGGCTACCGTGTTGGGTCTGCGTGTCCGCCTGTGTGGACTACGCGTGTTGGGTCTGGCGTGTGTCCGCCCTGTGTGTGTGGCTACCCGTGTTGGGTCTGCGTGTCCGCCTGTGTGTGAGGCTACCCGTGTTGGGTCTGCGTGTCTGCCTGTGTGTGAGGCTACCGTGTTGGGGTCTGCGTGTCCGCCTGTGTGTGAGGCTACCCGTGTTGGGTCTGAGTGTCCGCCTGTGTGTGAGGCTACCGTGTTGGGTTTGCGTGTCCGCCTGTGTGTGTGGCTACCCGTGTTGGGTCTGCGTGTCGCCTGTGTGTGAGGCTACCCGTGTTGGGTCTGCGTGTCTGCCTGTGTGTGAGGCTACCCGTGTTGGATCTGCGTGTCCGCCTGTGTGTGAGGCTACCCGTGTTGGGTCTGAGTGTCCGCCTGTGTGTGAGGCTACCCGTGTTGGGTCTGCGTGTCCGCCTGTGTGTGAGGCTACCCGTGTTGGGTCCTGCGTGTCTGCCTGTATGTGAGGCTACCCGTGTTGGGTCTGCGTGTCCGCCTGTGTGAGGCTATCCGTGTTGGGTCTGCGTGTCCGCCTGTGTGTGAGGCTACCCGTGTTGGGTCTGCGTGTCTGCCTGTGTGTGAGACTACCCGTGTTGGGTCTGCGTGTCCGCCTGTGTGTGAGGCTACCCGTGTTGGGTCTGCGTGTCTGCCTGTGTGAGGCTACCCGTGTTGGGTCTGCGTGTCCGCCTGTGTGTGAGGCTACCCGTGTTGGGTCTGCGTGTCTGCCTGTGTGTGAGACTACCCGTGTTGGGTCTGCGTGTTCCGCCTGTGTGTGAGGCTACCCGTGTTGGGTCTGCGTGTCCTGCCTGTGTGAGACTACCCGTGTTGGGGTCTGCGTGTCTGCGCGTCTCTGCACGTGCCGAGTCGGTCCCGTACGAGAGCACGTGGCCCTCCCTCTAACAAACTCCCTCCGGTGGCGGCCACTGCGTGCGTCTGTCCTGCAGGGCGTGGAAGATGCCTTCTGCACCCTGGTGCGCGAGATCCGCAAGTACAAGGAGCGCCGCGTGAGCAAAGACGTGTGCAAGAAAAGAAAGAAATCGAAGAGGAGGAAGTGCCGCCTCATGTGAATTTCATTTCCCCTCCCACCCCGCCCATTCCTCCTCCCTGCCTCTCCCCTCCCTCCTCCGACGGTGACGAGAGAACGACAACCACCAGCCACCATGTCCGGTGAAGGAGACGCGGTGCGCAACGACTCCAAAGCCGCCCACTGCAAATCTTGGGAGGGAGGGGGGAGGTGCTGCGGAGGTGGTTGTTGTGTATTTCTCGAACGCTGAGCGAGCGAATCGGTGAGCGCGGAGGTTTGTCGTTTGGTGGGAAAAAACGGGAAAAAAAACGAATAAAATGTAAAACGTTGGGCTAAGACGATTGTTTTTGTTTGCGCTTGTGGAAAATGCCTGGTGAAAATGATTTGATGGTGGTGGTGGTGGTGATGATGTTGATGATTGTTGCTGCTGTTTGCCGGATATACAAGTGGGGTCTGTCATTATTTACCACCACACTCTGGATTTGTTCTGGGATACTCTGGACAGAAAGTAAATACTTTCCCCCCCCACCACCACACTCTCCCCGTGGAGATGTTTACTCACTCGCCTGGTACGCAGGAGGTCGTGGGTTCGTACCCAACCCTGACGCCTGCTGCTGCTGTATATTTGGAGTTGGCGTGTTCACCCTCCCCGTGGTCGCGTGGAATCGACATCACCACGCGGTTCGGATTATCCCACGCGAGTGATGACGACGATCTGCCACTTGGTGTGGGCTATCATTTGTGGCTGGCCAGGTGGCTTCATTTCTATAGCACTTCGTGCAAAAAATGCTTTGCAGGCATGAACAATACAAGTTTAATTGTAGGCAAAATAAAAATCACATTGTAACAAATTTTGAGCAAAGAACTAATAAAAAAATACCACGTGGTTTAAATCCTAATTCAAAGCAAGTTTAAAATCACTTTTTAGATGTGTTTTAAAAAGTGCTTTGATTTTGAAGAAGCCCCAAGAGCTACCACACAGCCTTACCGTGGGACCTCCTTTGTAGTACCAACATATGATGAGAGGTTTTTTTTCTGGCAACAAAACAGCTGCGTCAAGATGTTCAAACACCAAAGTGGATCTTCTACAAGGAATCCCGCTCCATTTGTGGCCACGTCACTTCTGCTCTGCAGCTCGGCGCGCTTCAGCTGGTACAACACAACACGTGGTGCAGGTAGTGGGGACAATATGTTCCACACTGCCCACCACGGATTGGTTGTCTGTCGTGCATATAATAATATAAACAGCGAACGGATGGGGTCTGTGTGTGTGGGCGGCGAGCGGCGAACGGATGTGGGTCTGTGTGTGTGGTAGCCCATACAGTCTCGGTGGTTTTGAAGTCCTTGGCTTAATTAGGAATTGCTCATTCTTCGGGATTGATGAATTTGCAATGATTGCAGTAGTCTTATGTTCCAAAGTATTAGTTGGATCTCGTTTGATTGGCCGTGTCGGGTGGTGGAGGGTTATGACACATTTATAAATAACGCGATCTCACCCAAAAACGTTGAGTATGAATAATATTGGTCGCCAATGCCTTACACGTGTTAAACATGTCTTTTGAAAAATACAAGTCGATTTTGGGTAGCAGATGAGAAAGCAAAAATCTAAATTGCAAATGCAATTTCACAAGTTCAGTTATAAAACAGGTCCTGTGGCTTTAAGTAAAATAACTGTAAGTACTGAATATCTATTAATGTCATTGAATAACTGCACACTCAACAAATTGAAAATCAACAAAACATTACTGAAGATGCAATAGCACGGCTTGTACTGCCGTCGGGTACACACGCAGTCACATTTCTGTTGATGAATAAAAACACAATTTTCTATTATTGAGCACGACTGCTTTGTCGCAGCTGCTCGTGACCCCAAGCACGAGTGTCCGTGTTGGGCTGCTGCATGCTGGGGCGTCTCTCTCTCCCCTTCAGCTTTCAAAATTCACCACTGCGGGCAAATGCAGGCAATACATTCGGGGCATTGAATTCGGAGCGCTGAATTCGAGGCATTGAATTCGACATGCAGTCCCAACATGAACAATAAAAAGACTTGGGTTGTCTAAGAAGAATGTCACTGGCTGGCCTCTGCACAATAGAATTATATGGCGATGTCACTCAAAAGTTTCACTACAAACTGCACACACAACAGGCATTTACTAATAAAAAAAACATTCCACTAGCATAGGGTAGCACCACACACTTTCCATCTACAGTGAGGGAAACAAGTATTTGATCCCCTGCTGATTTTGTACGTTTGCCCACTGACAAAGAAATGATAAGTCTATAATTTTAATGGTGGGTTTATTTGAACAGTGAGAGACAGAATAACAACAACAAAATCCAGAAAAACGCATGTCAAAAATGTTATAAATTGATTTGCATTTTGTCTCAAATACACAAGATGGTGAGTGTGCAGAATGTCCGTCAATGAGCGATGGGAATTCTCTTTGGCATAACTTCACATCTCATCCAGCTCTGCACAGCCGACTGAGATCCCCAGACCCAGCTTGT
>NW_026891314.1:0-52803 GCF_015708825.2 Lethenteron reissneri | reverse complement strand
CTGGTGAGTGGCTGGTGAGTGGGCTGGTGAGTGAGCTGGTGAGTGAGCAGTGTGAGTGAGGGGCGGGTGGGAGCGGGTGATGAGCGGTGAGTCAGCTGGTGAGTGAGATGGTGAGTGAGCGGGTGAGTGAGCGGGTGAGTCAGATGGTGATGGGCTGTGAGTGGCGGTGAGTGGCTGGTGAGTGGGCTGGTGAGTGGGCTGGTGAGTGAGCGGGTGAGGGCGGGTGAGTGGGCGGGCGATGAGCGGTTGAGTCAGCTGGTGATGTCAGATGGTGGTGGGCGGGGGTGAACGGTGGGTGGGTGGGTGAACGGGTGGGTGGGTGGGTGAACGAACGGGTGGGTGGGTGAACGAACGGGTGGGTGGGTGGGTGAACGAACGGTGGGTGGGTGGGGAACGAACGGGTGGGTGGGTGAACGACGGTGGGTGGGTGGAACGACGGGGTGGGTGGTGTGAACGAACGGGTGGGTGAACGAACGAGTGGTGGGTGACGAAGGGTGGGTGGGTGAACGAACGGGTGGGTGAACGAACGGGTGTGGTGGGTGGTGAACGAACGGTGGGTGAACGAACGGGTGGGTGGGTGGGTGAACGAACGGGTGGTGGGTGGGTGACGAACGTGGTGGTGGGGAACGAACGGGTGGGTGGGTGGTGAACGAACGGGTGAGTGGTGAACGAACGGTGGGTGGTGGTGAACGAACGGGTGGGTGGGGTGAACGAACGGGTGGTGGTGGGTGAACGAACGGGTGGGTGGGTGGGTGAACGAACGGTGGGTGGGTGAACGAACGGGTGGGTGAACGAACGGGGGTGGGTGGGGTGAACGAACGGGTGGGGGGTGAACGAACGGGTGGGTGTGTGAACGAACGGGGGGTGGGTGAACGAACGGTGGGTGGGTGGGTGAACGAACAGGTGGGTGGGTGGGTGAACGAACGGGTGGGTGGGTGGGTGGGTGAACGAACGGGTGGGTGGGTGGGTGAACGAACGGGTGGGTGGGTGAACGAACGGTGGGTGGGTGGGTGAACGACGGTGGGTGGGTGGGTGGGTGAACGAACGGGTGGGGTGGGTGGGTGAACGAACGGGTGGTGGGTGGGTGGGTGAACGAACGGGTGGGTGGGTGGGTGGGTGAACGAACGGGTGGGTGGGTGGGTGGGTGAACGAACGGTGGGTGGGTGGTGGGTGAACGAACGGGTGGGTGGGTGGGTGAACGAACGGGTGGGTGGGTGGGTGAACGAACGAACGGGTGGGTGGGTGGGTGAACGAACGAACGGTGGGTGGGTGAACGAACGGGTGGGTGGGTGAACGAACGGGTGGGTGGGTGGGTGAGCGAACGGGGGGGTGGGTGAGCGGGTGGGTGGTGAGCGAACGGGTGGGTGGGTGGGTGGGTGAACGAACGGGTGGGTGGGTGGGTGGGTGAACGAACGGTGTGGGTGGGTGGGTAGGGTGAACGAACGGGGGGGTGGTGGGTGAACGAACGGGTGGGTGGGTGGGGTGGGTGAACGAACGGGTGGGTGGGTGGGTGGGTGAACGAACGGGTGGGTGGGTGGGTGAACGAACGGGTGGGGTGGGTGGGTGGGTGAACGAACGGGTGGGTGGGTGAACGAACGGGTGGGTGGGTGAACGAACGGGTGGGTGGGTGAACGAACGGGTGGGTGGGTGAACGAACGGGGTGGGTGGGTGGGTGAACGAGGGGAGACAGAGAGAGACACGGGGAGACAGAAAAGAGACACGGTGAGACAGAGAGATACACGGGGAGACAAAGAGAGACACGGGTGAGACAGAGAGAGACACGGGGAGACAGAGAGAGACACGGGGAGACCAAAGAGAGCAACGGTGAGACAGAGAGAGGACACGGTGAGACAAAGAGAGACACGGGGAGACAAAGAGAGACACGGGGAGGCATGGGGAGATACGGTGAGACACAGAGAGACACGGTGAGACAAAGAGAGACACGGTGAGACAGAGAGAGACACGGGGAGACAAAGAGAGACACGGGGAGACAAAGAGAGACACGGGGAGACAAAGAGAGACACGGGGAGACAGAGAGAGACACGGGGAGACAAAGAGAGACACGGTGAGACAAAGAGAGACACGGGGAGACAAAGAGAGACACGGTGAGACAGAGAGAGACACGGGGAGACAAGAGAGACACGGGGAGACAGAGAGAGACACGGGGAGACAAAGAGAGACACGGGGAGACAAAGAGAGACACGGGGAGACAAAGAGAGACACGGGGAGACAGAGAGAGACACGGGGAGACAGAGAGAGACACGGTGAGACAAAGAGACACGCGGAGAGACACGCAGAGAGACACACAGAGACACAGACACACAGAGAGACACACAGAACACACAGAGACCCAGAGACAGAGAGACACAGAGAGACACACACACACAGAGACACACAGAGAGGCAGGGGCACCATCTCACTGTGTGTGTGGCGAGTCTGCGGCGTGGAACTTCCGCATCGGCACAGAGACACGCGCAGACTCCCCCCCTCCCCCACAAGTAGCCACGTGCCATGCCCCTCCCCCCATCACGTGACCCGCCCCTCCGCCAATCCCCGTCGCCCCCTCCTTCACCCCCCCTCCCCCACAAGTAGCCACGTGCCATGCCCCTCCCCCCATCACGTGACCCGCCCTCCGCCAATCCCCGTCGCCCCCCTCCTTCACCCCCCTCCCCCACAAGTAGCCACGTGCCATGCCCCTCCCCCCATCACGTGACCCGCCCTCGCCAATCCCCGTCGCCCCCATCCTTCACCCCCCCTCCCCCACAAGTAGGCACGTGCCATGCCCCTCCCCCCATCACGTGACCCGCCCTCCGCCAATCCCCGTCGCCCCCTCATCACCCCCCCTCCCCCACAAGTAGCCACGTGCCATGCCCCTCCCCCCCATCACGTGACCCGCCCTCCGCCAATCGCCGTCGCCCCCTCCTTCACCCCCCCTCCCCCACAAATAGCCACGTGACTGCCCCTACCCCCATCACGTGACTACCCCTCCCCCCCATCACATGACTACCCCTACCCCCCATCACGTGACCCCGCCTCCGCCCAATCCCCCCCCTCCAGCCTTCCACTCACCACCCCCCCATCTACCCCCCATCTACCCCCCCCCCCCATTAACCCCCCAGGCTGCTGCGCGCGAGGCGAGTAGCAGCAGCAGCAGCGGGAGCGCCACGCGCCCCGTGCTGCTCGCGGCTGGGGGCTCAGCGCAGCGGGCGGCGCGTCCGCTCAGCGCGCGGGAGGCGGCGGGGGCGGTGCCCGCGGCCTCCACGCAGACTGCGCTTGGCACAAAGGCGACTGCGTCTTTACACTTTGGTTCTTTCGCTAAAGTGACGTGTAAAGATAAAATAATAAATTAATAATGACACACGACGTTTCCATTGCAACGCGAGCAATCAGCATCAGGTATTATAATGACCGCACGCCAACGCGTGTGGGGGGGCGGGGCGTGTGAGTGGGGGGGCCCCGTGGGACGAGGCCTCGTCGGCTTGCAAGACGCCCCAGCGCCGTGGTGCCGAGCCCCCCCCCCCCCCGTGCCGCCTCCTCCTCCGTGTCTTCGTCTCTCTACTTCTCGGGCCGGGGGCGTCAGCAGTTGAAGTTGCGCGCCGCGCGCGTCCTGCCCCGAGGAGGGCTTCCCGCCGCCGCCGCCGTGGAGGTTGGGCCCGTCCAGAGGGCGGTCAACGCAGCCCCGCAGTCATCGCCGGTGAGCCGCGCTCCATCCCCCATCCACCACCACCACCATCATCACTTCGCTTCCACGCCGACACGCACACACACGTGTGTACACACACACGTACACACACGCGCACACACTTGTGTACACAAGCGGCCACACGTGTGTACACACACACACGTACACACACGCACACGTACACACACGCACACTCACACGCGTACACTCACAGGATCGAGATGAAGATGACATTGCACATCGGAGTAAAGCGAGTCGTGGCTATGATGAAATTTTGCATTAGCATAACATTGATTTATTAGCATACAAAATTACTTTTTGCAGAGCGATTTATGGAATCATGCATTTAAAAAAATAAAAAGTACATACAAATCAGGCATCAATACCGTTGCTTTGTATGATCTGTGAAACGCAGAAAATTTCAGATAAAATCGGACATTTTGAGCTTGCTGCTCTATCGACTGAGTGGAATCAATACAATTAGTATCGATTCACAATCAACAAAGACCATATATGGGCAAATCTATGATCGGTGATTTTGATTGCATCGTATTGCAGCGCCCCTTTGATGATGTTGTAAAGCACTTGCCCCAACAGTCTGTTAAAGGCTACACGGAGATCTTTGTGTGCGAGTAGCTCACAGATCCTTGAGAGATCTGAACACTGTCCGATCATCAGCGAGCTCCTCCGGCAGGCGAGGCTGCGTTAGCGGTTGTCTGTGCATTGAGAGGTGTTAACTATCCCACGCAGAGAAGTCTGCTTACAGGACATAAGAGGTTCTTCACGTACCGTGCCCCGTGTCACCGGAATGTTAATTGGGGCTCTGGTAATTCAGTGTTCACCGCCGAATCATCTTTCACCATCACCACGCGTCCATTAAGGCCAATGTGACGAGGCCATAGATGACGCCGCGTTATAATGGGGGCAGATATGAGTGGGTGAGTTTTAAAACATTCATTTTTATGCGTTATGTTTCGGCTTGGGTCTAATTGTCCACGCTCAACTGACGTTGGCTGTAAATCACCACGGGCCCTTACGTTATGGCAAGCATCGGGGCCACTTCCTGGAGTCGTGGTACATTTCATTTAATTAAAGCGTGTTTTAAAAAAAAAAGTACTTTTAAATATTACTTATTCAGAAGCGACTTGGCACCAATAATAGCTCAACGAAGTGGCTCATCCATCACGTGTAAATTATAGCAGCCAAATACTTTAAACGAATATTCATATTCTTGGTTCTTTCGGTAAAGTCACGTAAATAGAAAACCAAAAAAATAAAAAAATTAGTAATGAAAATAAATATAATATAATTGCTTTTATTATTTTCAATTCATACTATTTTTTTATTTAAAAAATAGATTTTTTTTTCTATTTACGTGACTTTACCGAAAGAACCAAGAATATTAATTCCTGCAATCACGAAAGTTTTAAGTCAAAACTTTAAACGAATGTTGCTTAATGTGGAGAGAAAAACCGGAGGACCCAGAGAAAAATCCACTGGACCACGGGGAGAGACAGAGACACGCAAACTCCAAATATACTGTAGGCATCAGGGTCGGGATCGAACCTACAAACTCCTGTATACCAGGCGAGGTAGTTGGGGGGGAAAGCAGAGTCAGCGAGAGGGAGAGGGAAGATAATTAGTCAAACTCACACTCAGTATTACTCACCAACCATGATACACTCACCATCACACTCACCATGATACTCACCATCATACTCACACATTCACCATCATACTCACACACAGGCCCACACATCAACAGTCGCCATTCACTACGACGTGGCGGTGACGTCACCACAATAACTCAGGTGCCATGGATTGACGGCTGTGCCAAGCTAAGTGCAGGAGGAGGTCACGGGCCAGACTCAGGCGCCATGGGCCGACTGCTCTGCCTGGCTCGGTACAAGAGGAGGGCTAGACCCTGGTGCTATGGGTTAACTCGTGTGCCACCACCTGCACAACCACCACAGTAACAACCACACAACTATAATCACAACAATAACCACGACCAACAACTGTAACCACAACTATAATTTAACCACAACTATAATGTAACCACAACTATAATGTAACCACAACAGCAGCAGCAGCAGGGCCGAGCTCTGCTTGAAGCTGCGCCGTGAACTCCGCAGAACGTGACGGCTGTGGGCCAGGCTCCTCCTCTGTCTCCCCCCACCGCCGCCGTCGCCACTGCTGATGTGGACACACCGCGCGAGGTTCTCACCTTCAGGCTGAGTCGACGTAGAGGAGGCCCAGCGAGCCGCCGCTTAAGAAGCTTTCGCGAGCCACTGACGGTGGCCGTGAGCGGAAATCCAAATCAGCCGCTCGCCACCCACAATCCACAGCGCGCGCCGCCTCCACTCAGTCCCGGCCCCAGCGGAAGTAGCAGCGGGGGGAGGGGGTGGGGCATGGGGGGTAAGGGTCGCGAGGGGGAGGGGCATGAGGGGAGAGGGGGAGGGGCATGAGGGAGAGGGGGAGGGGCATGGGTGGGGTTGCCAGGAAGGGGGGGAAAGGAGGGCGTGAAGGGTCACGACGGCGGGTCAGGGGGGCAAAAGGGGGGGTCACGATGGTGGGGAGGGCGGGGGAGGCATTGGGGGGTCCCGAGGGGGGTCAGGGGGTTGCAGGAAGGGGGGTCGCGAGGGGGGGAGGGGACATGGAAGGTGGTCGCGAGGGGAGGCAGGGGGGCATGGGGGGAGGGGCTCATGGCTGTGACATCACGGGGGTGGGCGTGGTTACCTTGTACCGCCCCCGCGTCTCGCGCCACGTGCTTCCCACTGGCAGTTTGGCCGTTAGAGATGGAGAGGTGTAACGTCCCGGGGTGTAGCAAGCCATTACGTTGCGGTGTCTACATCACGGTCCGTGCGTGGGGTGTCTACATCAACGTTCGCATACAGCCCCGCCCCTCGGGGGGCAGTTGGGTATATAAGGCGGTGCGTGAGAGAGCTCGAGGCAGTCGTTGGAGCAGAAGAGCCGGTGAAGACTGAAAAACAGCTAGCTAGCCCTGGGACTACCCTGAGTCGGTCTCCTGCGCTACTGACGCCGTTACAGAGAAGCGTGGACAGACCCCAGAGCAGGAGTGGAACCGAGCTGTGGGTAAGTGGTGGTGGTGTGAGTCTCTGTGTGAGTCTATGTGTGTGTGAGTCTGTCTGTGTGGAACAGTCATGGTGGGGGTATTGAAGGGGGGGGGCATGGGGGGTCTCGGGTGGGGGCAGAAGAGGCATGGGGGGAGGAGCTCAGGTGGGGGGGAGGAGCTCATGGCTGTGACATCACGGGGGTGGGCGTGGTTACCTTGTACCGCCCCTGCGTCTCGCGCCACGTGCTTCCCACTGGCAGTTTGGCCGTTAGAGAGGCGCCGACAGACCCCAGAGCAGATGAGGAGTTGAACCAAGCTGTGGGTGAGTGGTGGTGGTGGTGTGAGTCTCTCTGTGTGAGTCTGTGTGTGTGTGAGTCTCTCTGTGTGAGTCTGTGTGTGTGTGAGACTATCTGTGTGAGTCTGTGTGTGTGTGAGTCTCTCTGTGTGAGTCTGTGTGTGTGTGAGTCTCTCTGTGTGAGTCTGTGTGTGTGGAACGGTCGTGTAGCTGACAGCGCGCCGCGCTATGAACTGGGAGACCCCGAGGTGGATTCTCTTTCAAGGCCAACAGCAGTGACGATTATCTGAACCGGTGCTGGGCCTCTCCTAGGTCGACTCAACCTCGAATGAGTATCTGGTGCGGTGTGTAAAGATCGCCACTAGGGAGACAAAGGCGGCCAGGCGTGGTGCTGGCAATCCAACCCCCTCGTGTGTTGTGCCAGCCTTCATACGTACTGCTGGCTAACAGCACTTTCCCCGACAGACTGTTAAGTCTCTACGGGGATCTTTTGTCTTTGGTGTCCCATACTGGCAGGGGGAGGAGTGGTGGTGTTAATGTTGGTGGTATTAGTGGGGGTGGTGCTTGTGATGGTGGTGGTGTTAGTTTTAGTGATGGTGGTGTTAGTGATTGTGGTTGTTATTAGTGGTGATGGTGGTGGTGTTACTGGTGTTAGTGATGGTGTTGGTGGTATTAGTGGTGTGGTGTTAGTGAGGTGGCAGGATGCCCTGGTGGTCCCCATCTTTAAGAAGGGAGACCGCACAGACTGTAACAACTACAGGGGAATCTCACTCCTCAGTGTGCCGGGAAAGGTCCTGGCAAGGATTATTCAACATCGCCTTGCCAGGCACGCTGAGCAGAGGCTTGTGGAGCCCCAATGTGGTTTCAGGAAAGGGTGGTCCTGCACAGATGCCATATTTTTCTGTCCATTTGCTACAGCAGAGGTGTAGGGAATTCCAACAAGACCTACATCTCTGGTTTATTGACCTGGTCAAGGCCTATGCGACCATCAGTAGGCCTGGGCTCTGGGTTCTTCATGCTTTCGGAGTCCCTGACCCGCTGCTCACGATCATTATGGATCTTCATTATGGTGAGCGGGCCCGAGTAAAACTACGTGGCCGGGAGTCGGAGCCATTCCCTGTTCACCTTGGGGTGCGACAGGGATGTCCTCTGGCTCCAACATTATTGAACATCTATTTTGACCACATAGTTTGTGAAGCCTTCAGTAGCTGTACCGGAGGAATTTCCATCTCGTACAGATACAATGGGAGGCTGATCGATGCCTGGGTGCGGTGAAGGGATGGCTCCCTATTGGTCAACCACGTTATGTATGCCGATGACCTGGTAATTGCGGCTCACTCAGAGGAGTTGGAGGAGCTGCTGCTGAAACTGGAGCGTGCCACTAAGAGGTGGGGCCTTACCATCAGCCCCACCAAAACGAAGCACCTGCCTGGGTATTTTGTACCCATCGGGCACTCCACCCCCACAACTCCCGATGGGGCAGTTGTGGAGAGAGTAGAAAGTTTTCCATACCTGGGCAGTATGCTCATGACCGGCTCCGGTTGAACAGCAGAGGTTTCACTCTGAATCAGTCGAGCGGCATTATCTTTTCATCGGTTGCGTAACGCTGTGTGGAAGCTACCTAGTCTGTTTGTTTCACACGAAGCTTCGGGTCTTCTCGGCCACAGTCATTCCTTCCCCTCTCTACGTTTGCGAAACGTGGACCCCCCCTAATGTAACATCTTTGCTGGTTAGAAACATTTAGGCTGGGCCGCCTACGATCAATCCTGGGTTTAACCAGGCTGGATTGTGTGAGGAGCTCACAAATCCTCGAAAGATCTGGACAAAGTCCCATCGGTGAGCTCCTCCAGCAGGCAAGGCTGCATTGGCTGGGCCATGTAGCCCACATGCCCAATCACCGCATGCCCAAACAGCTTTTGTTCGGCTGAATCGAGGGGGCTGAACGGACGTGGCACGGGCTAGAGAAGAGATGGAGTGATGTGGTACAGGAGGATGTGGAGCTGAGTGGACTTGCTGCTAACTGGTACCACCGGTGTCAATCGGCCTCTGTGGAGGAGGCTCGTGAAGGACGCTACTGGGCAGTTGGAGGCAGTCGCCCTCCAACAACAACGGAGGGAGGAGCGGCGACGCTCACAACAACTAACAGAGCGCCGGGTGGCTAAAGCACAGCAAGTTGGCACAGTAAGGGGCACAGGTGGTGCATCAGCCAGTCATCTCAGTCCGCCCACCCGTGACACCTGGGTCTGCCCCATGACTTCCTGCCAGCGGGCGTTCGACACTTCACATAGCCTCAAGGTGCACATAGCCTGACACAAGCGTCATGGTGACGTCACCACCACTAAGTGGCGAATAGCGGTTGTTGTTGGTGTTAGTGATCGTGGTATTATTCGTGGTGGTGTTAGTGGTAGTGGTGTAAAATTGGTGCTGGTGTGAGTGGTGGTGGTAGTGTTAGTACTGGTGGTGTTAGTGCTGGTTGTTAGTGCTGGTGTTGGTGGTGGGGAGGGGTAGTGTAGCGGTTAGCGCTACGCTGCGCTACGAACCTGGCGATCCGGGTTCGATTCCCGCTCACGGCCAACAACTGTGACGATTATCTGAACCGGTCCTGGGCCTCCCCTAGATCGACTCAGCCTCAAATGAGTAACTGGTGCGAGGTGTAAACATTGCCACTGGGGAGACGAAGGCGGCCGGGCGTGGTGTTGGCCACCCACCCCCTCGTGTGCCGTGCCGGCCTTCGTAGGTGCTCGTGAACAGCATTTGCTCCAACAGTCTGTTAAGGCTACACGGTGTATCTTTGTCTTTGTTAGTGGTGCTGGTATTAGTGCTGGTATTAGTGTTGGTATTAGTGCTGGTGGTGTTAGTAGTTGTGTCCAAACAGAGGAGCAACGCTCACGAAAACAACCTTTGAGCCGGGCGGCTAAAAAGCAGCAAGGTGGCACAGTCATCTCAGTCAAACAACTCATGGCACCTGGGTCTGACCTGTGACCTATCAGTGAGCCTTCGGCACTTCACGTGGTCTCAAAGTGCACAGGCGCCGTGGTGACATCACCACTACTTAGCGGCGAAAGTTAGTTGTTGCTTTTGTGTTTTTTGTATTGTGGGTGACTGGTGAGGATGTGAGTCTGTGTTGATGATGAGAGTCCGCATTGTGAAGTGACGTGTGTTTAGACGTGTGTGTCACGCCCCTTCGACTCCGTGACCCTCGCCTCTGTCTCCCGCTCTCCACGCAGAGACCCGGACCGCGCGAGAGACACCGTGAGCTCTGAGCACCCTCGTCTGCAAGTTGCTACCATGGAGGTAACATGTGGCTCCTCGACTTGTGTGGTGAAGTATGGGTGGACGTGTGTTCTCCCCTTTGCGTGTGCCTACCTGTAACCTGTATACCTGGATGTGCTTCTCCTTGCCTGCCTGAGTGTGTGTGCGTCTATCAGTGTCTCTCCGAGTCTCTCCGAGATCCTGTTGGTGTACATGCCCGTCTACGCGTGAGCATCTACAGCACTGTTATCTATTCACTGATGAACGCCTCCCTCCCTGAGACCCTGCTACCCCTCACATCCTGTGATGGAATAATCCGCCAAGCGCCGGTTTTGTCGCACCATCTCTCTGGCGGCTCTCCTCTCTGATGTGTTCCGTTCCTTGGTTGTCGCTGTTATTATTCTTGAATTTCAGCCATTGTTGTCCATCCTGGCCATGGCTCGTCCTGCCCGAGTCCCACTCACTCCTCAAGCCCTAGTGGTGGACCTTTTTGTGTGTGTGTGTAGATCAGCCGAGCTGGAGAGGCTCGGAGTAACGGCGAGTCTTGCACCACGTGGAGTGCGCTGTCCTCAGCGCGCACCGCCTCCATCCGCAGCAAATCGCCACAAGGTAAGAACAGAAATGAGTGACGTCAAGATGGCCACACTGAATGGTGGGACATCACGACGGTCATGTTTCAAGGGGGGCGTGACAGTGACCATGATGCATGGGGACTTCAGGGTGGCCATGTTGCATGGGTGATGTACCGTTCGACTTTTGCCGTTCTCTGGTCTCACACCGGCGAGACAAGGTCATAAAGAAGGCTGTCTCTGGTGCAGGCCAGTCAATTTCAAAGACAATGCATATATTATCGGAGCATGTTTTTTTGCATATTTTTCCACAAGTACGTGTGGTAAATGCAGACTTGATGCCTTGCAAAAGGTGTCTATTTGGTGTTTGAACATATTAACACCTGTTTTTGTGCCAGAAAGGGTAAAAGCTATTCTTATTATTTCATAAAATCCTTGGCATATCTGTGTTATATTTATCTAATTCATTAACCCCGTTGTCAAACCCAAGCAACCGAAGACGTCATCAAAGCTGCATATAGCTGGACATCGAACGAAGATGGTCACTGCATCGCACGTTTCAGATGTGCTTCTGCAGTCATCTGGAATGGTCTTCCGACATTAGGAAGCCACTGGAGCGATGCTCTTTTAAATCTATAACTTTGCGAACTTTTTAGTTTATTGTCCTTCCCCATCACTTCTGATTAGCAGGGTTGCTGAAGCACGGTGCAAAATAAGTTCAACATACAAACATAACTGGTATTCGCCAAAACATCCAAATCCCCTGCAAATTCCTCAAATTGGGATCACACAGCAGACGTAATGGTAGCGGCGTCACCCCCGTTCTCTGTAAATCATCTGCAGGAACCTCCTGAAAAGGAATCTAAACAAATGATCACCGACAGCTGTTGTTGTTATTCTCTTGCCTGCAGCAATCCTGGCTCTCTTTGGCCCTCAAATGACCCACCGGGAGAAGCTGGAGCTTGTCGCCATACAGGAAGTATGGTACTTTGCGCTCCGCAACAGATCCTGGGGACCAAACAACGATGGATACGACGACCACGAACATCATTACATTCCGGTGAGACTCGCCACAAAGCCCCCGCCGTGGGGCGGTCACAGTCGCAGCGGTCGCGAGGTTCGTGGCTTCTTGTCATTGCACCTGAAGTAGCAACCACCCAGAGAAGGCACACATGCACTCTCCCACACACTTCACAATCAAGTTTATTTCACAAGTTAAGCCCATTGAGCTAATGAGCTTTTTAAGGGTGTCTCAGCCAGCAGACATCAGAGCATTCCACAATTACAGATTTAAGAAAACCAAACGCTTAATAAAAAATTATTTCATAAAATAAGGCTCACACTTCTTACATGTTGTGATTTCAAAATATAGTCCGTCTAAATGATTGTAATTTGGTGCAGGTCCAGCATGAGCACCTCCACTACCGCTATGAGGTGCTGAAGAAGATTGGGGAAGGAGGTCAAGGCCAGGTGATCCGGTGCCTTGACCACATGAGGAACACCCTGGTGGCCGTGAAGATCTTGGTATCACCATTGAGGTAAGAATTCAGAGCGGTGTTGTCACAAGGACGACGTTGTTGTTCAGTCCTTTGCTGTGGGCGGCCGTGTGATGAGGTGGTGACAACTCGTTCCTCACAGAGATACCCCAGTTCGACTCCTGACTCGGGTGCCCTCCTGTGTGGAGTTTGTATGTTCTCCCCCTGTTCTGGATCAGTTCTCTCCTACATTACATTAATTATTCATTTCACTTGGTAGATGCATTCCTGAAAAGTGCCGCGTTAAGGGAAAGCACATTAAGAAAACATAATATCCCCATATATAATGTAACGATAAGTTTTGCAAGATATAATACACGCACACAGTGATATGAAGAGACCAATAATGGAGGGTATGCTGTCACGTCACGTTATCAATCCGCATTCCGCCTACTGTATCATACCGCTCAGCCGTGCAGTTTCATAGCGGGCACATTCCACGTTATAATGGGGCTTTCCTGCATTAGAACAGATGCATTTCGGATTATAATGGGTGCGGTCCGCGTTATAACGGGAGCCTTCCACGCTATAAAAGGCACGTTCCACGCTATAAAAGGCACGTTCCACGCTTTAAGGAGGTTGTCCCATGTCATAACGGGTGCGTTCTGTGTTATAACATGTGCGTTCTGCATTATAGTAGCTACATCATGGGACCTCCTTTGCCAGTACCAAAAATATACTGGCAAAGGAGGTCCCATGATGTCGCTGCTCACCCCGAGCTCTCATTCCTCTGAATGTGCTCGTCTTTGTGCTGTACGCTTTTTGGCGTCCTCTGGTTTAACACCGTTTTGAGACTAGACTCAACAGAAAGCTCTCTGGTGTGGACCAATCAGTTTAAAAGACAATGCATATATTATCAGAGTATGTTTTTTGTTTGCATACTGACCGCAAGTATTGTGGTTAATGCAGACATGATTCCTTGTAAAGGTTTCAGTTTTTTTTTTACATCTTAACACCTGTTTGTTGCAAGGAAAAAGGGGAAAATCTATTCTCATATTTTGGTATTGGCAAAGGAGGTCCCATGATGTTCCACGTTATAATGCCTTGCTCTGTGAGAGCCACATTCAGTCACGAATCAGCTATGGCTCAGTCTCTAAAACTCAGGCTCAGCTCCAGCTCAGCCGTGATTGGGCTCAGGCTTGAGCCACTCAGCTGCTGATAAAGATACACGAGTGGCTCAGCCGTGGCTTGGCTCAGCTCCTGGAAATCCTGAGTGTGGCTGGGGCCATGCTCGGAGTCGGCTCAATTCACACATTAGGGAATCACTACGTTAAGACAGCACCTCAAACCCCCCTCTATCCCTTGCTTATTTTATCCTCTTCCCTATCCTTTCTGGAACCTTCCATGAGCGCGCTACTGGAACTCACAATGACATTACACTTGGGGAACGTATAATTATTTAATTCTGAATATAATTTGTTTCTGGTCATTCCTTAAGCAAGTCTAAGTCATGATTCATTTGTGGATTTTCTCTGCACAGCTCCAAGCGTGATACATCTCAGAGAATGGAGATCAAGATGGCTCTGGAACTTCAGGGCGAGGGCAGTGATGCGGACTACAACGTCGTCAAAGTCCTGAACCATTTTACTTCAGAGGACACCACTGCATTGTCCTGGAGCTGTTGAAGTACGTACCATGTGTTCGCACCGCCCCCCCCCCCCACCCCCCATAGCGTGGTTAACGTCATTAGCTAAACAAAAACTATTTTATTTAGCAGGTAAAGCCCACTGCCCGATTAGTTATTTTTCACAAGCGGCCTGGCTACAAATGATAGCTAAAAAAAGTGGCTGATGTGGAAATATATGGCAGCCAAATACTCTAAACACATGTTTCTAAATGTGGAGGGAAAAACCAGAGGACCCGCAGAAAAATCCACGTGACCAGGGGGAGAACATGCAAACTCAGAATATACATGCGTCAGGGTCAGGATCAAAGCCCCCAGGTGCACTAGAGGCCACTCCTCTTTTCTCAATCAGCGCCGCCCACTTTTATATAGCCACACCTCCACTCGATCAGCAGGTTGGCCGCAGCGCAGTGGTGACGCTTGTGCCCCTCGGTGAAAATCCCTGAGTTTGAGTCTCAGCACGGACGCCTTTCTGCGTGGAGTTTGTATCTCCTAATAGATAACTCCACCACCCGGAAACAAAGCCAATGAAAGCAAGTGGTCAGATGTGCTAGCTGATTCGGTTTATCAGCAAACCAATGACCTAAACCCACACGGAACTATGACTCGTATTAGTCGTGAATGTGCAAATAGAATATTAATATTGTCGTTATCATAATCCACGCAGTATTGCAGGGTATGACACTGACACTGCGTCGTTGTTGTAATTGTTGCTTCTGCCTCTTTCACAGGGAGAGCCTCCATGATGTGATTTCGGAAGCAGGGCTCCGGCAATTGCACATGGGGATGGTGAAAACTTACACCAGGGGCATACTCAAGTTCCTTTGCCACACCAAGGCCAGGAGCATCATCCATGCGGACATCAAGCCAGTGAGTGGACACAGCATTCAGCGGGACTTTGTTCCGGAGTTGTGTCATTATTGGGGACTCGGACCATAGAGAAAACCGCCCACGTTGGTCACAGGGTCGATGTGTTAGCTCTGTCCGTCTATCTGGAAGGAGACAGGGTCACGTTACCTCTGGTGATGATCCGGTATGAATTAAACTGTCGTGTAGAGTCGTGTCGCTATTGGGGGACTCACCACAGAGAAAACCAGCAATGTAGATCACAGCGTTGCCACAAACTTTGGGAAACACAAACCGGAGCCGAAAAGAATGATTTTCAAAACGTGCCAAACACGCTTTTGAACTGACAGGTGCCCATTGTCGGCTTCCATGCTGTGAATGTGTAATGCGAGCAAGGATTGAGGGGGGGCGGAGTCTGGGTCACGTGGGGAGTGGGTGGAGTTAGGGTCACGTGGGGGAGAGGATTTAGGGAGAGAAACGGAAGGGGAAGGGAGGGTGGAGACGGAGTGAAACACGAGGAGGCCACGCTGGGAAAGACGGAGAGTGTGGCGCGGTCGCCACGCGGTGGGAGACGTTGACACCGACAGCCATCGGTGTCAGACGAAGAGAGCTAACGGGAGCAGTGAGAGGCTAGCTGTGGAAGGGGCAGCAGTGACGCTAGATAGCGGGGCAGCGGTGTGGCTGCAAGGATTGCCTGACGGGGCAGCAGGGAGACTGCATATTGGAGCAGCAGGGAGCCTGTATAACGGGAGCAGCTGAGGGCTGTGGAGAGGTCGTCGAGCGGGACGCGGGACCGAGCGAGACGCCGTGGTATTGAGATTCAACGAACCCAATAAAGGACAACGGACATCGACATCTGAGAGAGAGTCCTTTATTAAAAATGGAAAACTTCCCAAATCGTTCCTAAATCCATGCGCCCTCGAGTGTGGTTTTTGGTTCGTAACTCGTTAACGGGCAGCTGTGAGCAACTAGGATAAGTTGTCTATAGAGCCGCACCCTTTTACTGAGATGGTGCTTCAGAGAGCTTTACATGTGATGAGCCTCGACGAACATCGCTCGTCTTGACGCATTTGAAAGGGGCACCCCCAGTGGCAGCTGTCAGAAAACAGGGAATGTTGCACTTGACTAAAGGTTGACGACGGCGCTATGCCTCACCGAGTTCCCCTGTTTAGTATGTACTGTGGTACGTGATTGATCCACTGCTGGCTGAAAGCTATTGGCGTAACCTTCGAGTGTGAATTCCTTCTGCCTCTCTTCCTTTAGAAAAATGTTCCAATCAAGGACACCGTGACCGGCACCATCAGGGTCACGGACTTTGGCACCAGCTTTTTTGTGAAAAGTCAACATGAGTAACCTCACCTGGGTGTGAGTTTCTGCGTGTGGGTGTGACTGTGTACCAGTGTGTGTGCAAGTCTCTTAGTGTCTGTACATGTGACAGTGTGTGATAACGATGCTATTCATGACATAGTGAGTACACACATACATATAAATGTGTTGTTGTTGTGATTGTTGTGCAGCTCTGCATGTTGGTGGGACCCGGCCATTCCAATCTCCGGAGGTATTGCTGGGCTACAGATTGACCTGTGCAGTGGACATGTGGGCACTGGGCTGCACGGTGGCGGAGTTGGTGACCGGCCGGGAATTATTGCAGTCGGACAGCCGCGATGACCACCTCCCGTGCTGCATGGAGGTATTTCCAACTGTGCGTTCACCCACTCGTGATTCCCCGCTCCTTCCTTGAAGTTGTAGGCTCTGGGGGGGGGGGGGAGGTAGGAGAGGGGGGGGGCGATTGGGTACTTGGTGACCTGGCGAATGGCAGCCATCGTATGTTGTATGTGTGTACACGTGTGTGTCTTGTACGTGTGGGGGAAGCAGTGGTGCAGCGGTTAGCGTGCTCAGCTGCAAACCCGGTAATGCGAGTTTGATTCCAAACTCGCATTACCGTTGCTGTTGCTGCTGTTTATACTCACTACTAAAAGCACTTGCCCCTACAGTCTGCTGCAGCTACACGGGTGACCTTTGCCTTTATCTCAACCAAGTGCAGATCCTCGGGTTGCCTCCAAGATGTATGATGGATGTAGCTCCTGACGGAATGCACTACTTTGGTGAGTTGAAGGGTGGGGCGAGCAACCGACCGGATTCAGTGTTAGGGTGTGGCCTGGAGCTGTTGTAGTTTTTTTGGGGGGGTGGCCATGGGGGGGGCCTCTTTGTATTTTCAATTCCTTGGGTGAGTGGGTGGGTAAATAGGTGTGTGGGAGAGTGGTTGGGTGGATAAGTGGGTAGGTGGGCAAAGTGGTGGTTGGTGACTGTCTCTCCTGCTGTGCATGTCTCCTGCAGATCGTGTGGGCATGATGTTCTACCCAGTCAAGAGAAGGGTGCCAGGGAGCTTGTCACTTCACGGGGCACTCAAAAGCCACGACCCGGAGTTTGTTGAATTCGTCAGCTCCTGCCTGCGGTAAGAATCATCCCCCACCCCCTCCCCATGAAGATTTCCCCCACCAAGGTGATCAACGATCGCTCTCCTCCGATCAGCAGGAAGATGTGGAGCTGAGTGAACCTGCCGATGACCAGTACTACCGGTGTTGAAATCGCCCTCTTTGGAGGTTCATTAAAGATTCTACTCGGCAGTGCGAGGCTCAGGGCATTTTTAGAGTACTGCGTATTGAAGGATTTCCGCTGCTACCACGACTACCGCTGCTGCCGTGCGTTCCTGGACCTCGTGGGAGAAGGGAAGGAACGTCAATGCTCTCACCACGCCTCTCTCACCATGTGCGCCGCGTGTGACCCCCGTGTCTCTCAACAGATGGGATCCAGATTGTCGCATGACGCCAGCGCAGGCGCTGGGTCACAGCTGGCTCCGGACCGCAGCCACCAGCACCACCAGCAACGCCACCACCACTGCTACTCCTGGCAGTGTACAGTGTTTTGGAGCTGCTGAGCGACGGTAAGCCACGATCTGCTTGTCAAATGTTCAAGGCAGTCCATAGGGAGGTGTGGAGCCCGGGGCAAGTCACAATTAAACCGGAAGTATTACTAATAATACAGGTTTGTTTTGGTTAGATCGCGTAGATATACGTGTGTTGTTAAACCCACCATCACGGTGTCGTGCGCATCTCTTTACAGAGTGGAGCCGGCGCTGCCCCCATCCTCCGCGCTCGCCCAGGCCTCTAAATGGAAGCTGACGGTTGTTGTGGAGGAAGTGGAGACCCTGGTGGAGGAGCTGGTGGTGCAGGAAGAAGAGGAGATGAGGGGGGATACAGAGGAGGTATGGACGAAGGAGCAGGAGGAGGAGATGGTGGTGCAGGTGGAGGAGACATTGGTGGAGAAGATGGTGGAGGAGAAGGAGATGACAAGGAAAGAGGATCAGGTGATGGTGATGCAGGAGGAGAAGAGGAAGCGAGGGAGTCTGGCCCGCATAGGGAGAACTATCCGTTCACTCCTCCGACGCGTGCTGCTGTGTGGTGGCCGGTCCACCACACAGTAGAGGTGGTGGTGGTGGTCACGGATCGTTGTGGACCACGACCACTATCACCATACCCACCACACACACCCTGCACCCATTCACCCCCCTGTGATACCCACCGCACACCACACATACCCTGCACCCACCCACCCCATGATCCCACCCCCCACCACATTCCACATAAAGGGTTAGGGGTTTAGAGGGTTAGTGATTTATAAAGTTACGGGTGTAGAGGTTTTGGGTTATTTCAGGGATAAGGGGTTTAGGGATTTCGAGGGTTATATGGTTTAGGGGTTTAGAGTGTTAGGGGTTGATTGGATTCGAGAGTTAGGTGTTTAGAGGGTTAGGGTTTACACTATGGGAACCTCATTTGCCAGTAAAAATATGATAATTGGTTTTTTACCCTTCTATCTGGCAACAAAACTGACACCTTTTTACGAGGAGCCATGTTTGCATAGACCACAATACCTGCAGTCATAATACAAACAAAAGACATAACTCTGATAATGTGCACTGTCCTTGAAGTTGATTGGTCCACACCCGAGACAGCTTTCCTTAGAGCCTAGTCTCACATGGGTTGGACCAGATGACGCCAAAAGGCGTAGTTGGCCACCAGGTTTTCACACATCTCAGGAGGGTTTTTCTCCCACTCCTCTTTGCAGATATTCTCCAAGTCATTAAGGTTTCGAGACTGACGTTTGGCAACTGGAACCTTCAGCTCCCTCCACAGATTTTCTATGGGATTAAGGTCTGGAGACTGGCTAGGCCACTCCAGGACCTTAATGTGCTTCTTCTTGAGCCACTCCTTTGTTGCATTGGCCGTGTGTTTTGGGTCATTGTCATGCTGGAATACCCATCCACGATCCATTTTCAATGCCCTGGCTGAGGGAAGGAGGTTCTCACCCAAGATTTGACGGTACATGGCCCCGTCCATCGTCCCTTTGATGTGGTGAAATTGTCCTGTCCCCTTAGCAGAAAAACACCCCCAAATCATGTTTCCACCTCCATGTTTGACGGTGGGGATGGTGTTCTTGGGGTCATAAGCAGCATTTTTCCTCCTCCAAAGACGGCGAGATTAGGAGCACTCCCTTTAAGAGTGTGCTCCTAATCTCAGCTCGTTACCTGTATAAAAGACACCTGGGAGCCAGAAATCTTTCTGATAGAGAGGGGGTCAAATACGTATTTCCCTCATTAAAATGCAAATCAATTTATAACATTTTTGACATGCGTTTTTCTGGATTTTGTTGTTATTCTGTCTCTCACTGTTCAAATAAACCTACCTTTAAAATTATAGACTGATCATTTCTTTGTCAGTGGGCAAACGTACAAAATCAGCAGGGGATCAAATACTTTTTTCCCTCACTGTAGATATATTTTCCATAAGGAGGGACGTAGGGTGGATGTTTGAATGGCATCTGTCTCAAATTTCTCGATGAAAACATTCGCTACCACTTGCGATAAGGGAGAACCCATTGGGGTACCCTCATTTTGTTTGTAGAATGTACCATTCCAGGTGAAGTACGTGTTGGTAAGGCAGTGCCTCACCAAATTTGGTACATCAGGATTCAGTCCCTGTTGGACCAAGTTTTCAATGATTGCAATGGTGTCAGGTACAGGTACCTTGGTGAACAGGGAGACTACATCGAAGCTGACAAGCAAATCATCTGAAGACATTGAGATGTCCTTGATTAGAGAAACCAAGTAAGCTGAGTTAAGTACAGCTGAGGTGGACTTGCCCGTGAAAGGAAGCAGGGTCTCAGACAGCAATCGGGCCAGTTTGTAGGTGGGTGAGTTAATGGTGGAGACGATAGGACGGAGCGGGGTACCTACTTTGTGGATTTTTGGAAGGCCATACAATCTGGGTGGTCTAGCAGCCGAAGGTTTTAGAGAGCGCTGCTTGGTCTGATCGATTAGAGAAGTTGATTTAGTGATGATATTGTTGGTTTTTGTGGCTGGGCAGTTGGTGGGATCTCTGTTGATTTTAGTATAGCTGCCATCATTAAGGTCCTGAATTTTGTTGTTGTAAGTGGTTTTATCCATGATGACAGTGGCATTGCCCTTGTCGGCTGAGAGTATGACAATGTCATCTATGTTTTTTTTATTTAGAGAGTTCAAAACGCTCGTCCTTGCTGATGTTGCTAATGGGGTTCTTAGCGATTTTGAGGATAGCAGCAATTTCAGATCTAGAAACGTCTACCGAGATGTGAGAAATGTTAATTTCTCACATTAACATCACTAGACCCTGCCACTTCTTTATGACCCTTGGGCTACACCCATTTCAAACATTTTAAAACAGTCTGCATCAGCAGCAGTCCACGCAAGAGAACCACCGCAATGGTGGTCGCGACAGTGAGACACACAGCCCATCACACAGCCAGAACCATCGATACATTCAGGCTAAGGGAGCAGAGATGTCCATGTTAGTGAGACCCCAGCCCATTAATGCAGAGGCACCCGACAGGGCAATGCAACTCAGAGAGTCGGAGATAACAGCCAAACGGCAGGGAATAATAGATACACCACAGCAAGTTACGAATTTGCTTGGTTAATAACGTATTTAGAATCATTGCTCAGCTTATACCCATCTTCTCAGTTGAAATGTTGTTTATATATCTGGATGGCTTCATGGACAAATCTTTGATGGTAGCCCAAAGGTTTGCAGAGTACCTTGGTTTCGGAAAAAAAAACAATATCGCGTTATAACAATGATCAGCCACGGCAGAGGTATTGGTTCTGCCGTGTTTCAAATCTGCCTTGTGTTCGCAAACACGGTCCGAGACATGTCGTTTCGCTTCCCCAATGTAACTGCTGCCGCAGACACAACTTAGTTTGTAGACACCAGAGTATTGCATGTCAGGAATGACATCCTTCACAGATGGGATCAAATCGTGGATTTTGTGTACTGTATTGAATCGGGCCTGTATCTTGTGTTTGTTTAAGATTTTGGAAATCTTTTTGGTAACACCTGCTATGTATGGCAAGGTGATGGTTTTGATTGGGTCCTCAGATGGTTGTCTCCCCATGGTTGAGGATACAGCTTTGCGGATTGTGCGGTCTGAGTATCCATTCAACTTGAGGGCTTGGTGTACGTGCTCCAGTCCACTGGCTAGGTGGCGCTGGTGGGAGATGCAGCGGGCCCTATGGTGTAGAGTTTTGATGAGGGAGTTCTTCTGGGCCGGATAGTGGTGGGAATCAGGCTTTAGATAGGAATCCGTGTGGGTGGCTTTACAGCAGACGGAAAGTCCCAGCGAGCCATCAGGCCTCTTCTCGATCAAAACATCCAGGAATGGTAGCTTGCCATCATTTTCCACTTATATGGTGAATTTGATTGATGGCTGTATGGAATTGATGTGGTTGAAAAATTGGTTCAGTGCTGGCTGGCCATATGGCCAGATGACAAAAGTGTCATCTACGCATCTCTTCCACAGGGAAGGATGTAGCGTGGATGTCAGGATAGCATTTGTTTCAAATTTCTCCATGAAAACATTCGCTACCACTGGTGATAAGGGAGAACCCATAGGGGTACCTTCATTTAATTTGTAGAATGTACCATTCCAGGTGAAGTGTTGGTAAGGCAGTGCCTCACCAAAGTTGGTACATTAGGATTCAGTCCCTGTTGGACCAAGTCTTCAATGATTGCAATGGTGTCAGGTACAGGTATCTTGGTGAACAGAGAGACTACATCGAAGGTGACAAGCAAATCATCTGGAGACAGTGAAATGTCCTTGATTAGAGAAACCAAGTGAGCTCAGTGCTGCTGAGGTGGTCTTGCCCGTGAATGGAAGCACGCTCTCAAGATGGAAATCGGGCCACTTTGTAGGTAGGTGAGTTGGTGGAAACTATAGGACAGAGTGGAGTACCTTCTTTATGGATTTTTGGGTGGTCTAGCAGCCAAAGGTTTTAGATAGAGCTGCTTGGTCGGTCCGATTAGAGAAGTCGAGATAGGGATATTGTTGGGTTTTTTAGCCAGGCAGTTGGTAGGATCTTTGTTGATTTTGGTATAACTGCCATCATTAAGGTCCTGAATTTTGTTGCATGTGGTTTTATCCATGACCGTGGCATTACCCTTGTCGGCTGAAAGGATGACAATGTCATCTCTCTTTTTCAATTGAATGAGTTCAGAGCGCCTGTCCCTGCTGATGTTACTAATGGGTTTCTTAGCATCTTTGATGGCGACGATTTCAGATCTTGCCACATCTGCTGGGATGTGACCCAAACATTTGAGGGCTACGTCAACCTGGGCAATTATATCCACTGGGATGTGTTTGGGGCGACTGCAAAATTCAGCCCTCGAGCTCGTGTAGTGTAGTATGGAGGCAGGACGTCATACGCGCTGAGGTGCGATGTCATGTCACCTGGGGGTACTTAAGGGGGGCCCCGTGACGAAAGCGGGGTCGTTGTGGGAGCCCGGGATGGTGAGCGGTTGAAGAGAGGCGAAGAGACAGCCACAGGGGTAGTGCTCAAGAAGTGTGTAGAAGCCGGCTGTAGTTACGGGAGGTGCTGCTCTCCTTGGTCGGAAGGTGTTGGCTGAACCCCTGTCCTGACTCGAGTGTGAGAGCCCTTAGAGACAGCCCAGGCTAGCAGCAGATAGAGCCAAGGGTCCACGTGAAGGACCCGGTGTAGGACACCTACCCCTGGTGTTACTTACCACCTTCATTGTTAACCGTGTCGTCATTCACTACACAACACGTTAACATGTGGTAAGCAATGTGGGACATCGATGTACACAAATATGAAAAAGATCGACAAGACGTCATTCATTTATCGGTCTCTCCACGAAACAAAGGAATGTTTTACACAAACCATAAACAGCACAGCCTTCTGGGAGTGCATCGTTGATTCAGTACAAGCCACCAGTGGACCCTTATTGGTGGTTACGAACATCCAGCCATTAATCAACAAGGAGCATTTCTCGTCATAGTTTGAAAAAATCAATGTCAACACGTAATATAAAATTATAATTCGTGTTGTAGAGAATATCTCCTCTACGTGATTTTTAAGCGGTATGCCTTGTAACTGATGAATGATCCGAGCGTGCTCCCTATTTCAAAGACGATGAGTTGCTCCAGAGACAAATGCTTCCCGAAACACAAAAATACCCTTTGACCTGTATCACAAGAACAACGGGTCTCACCTGAGTGATCTGTACAGGTTACTTCCAAAAACACACACTTTGTCCTAACATCACTTATTCAATGTTTGACCCTTATAAATAAAATGATGCATGTACACAAAATCAGTGTTCATTCTAAATTATTGACAAGACATTTTACATTTTAACAAAATGTAATTACTGCAGTGAAATATACTGCACCAGGTTACATCGTATTAAGCTATTTTAAATAATTATGCACCGTCTGCTTAACAGTGGATGTAAAACATACTATTGTGTCATTCAAAACGAGTAGGCCATTGCATGCTTGCGTCTTGAGTCAAAATGTAGCAAATTCTCAACATTACCGACAAATTACACAATTGACATGAAACATCGTCGCCCCCCTACTGACAGGCTCTTGTTCACACACTCTTTGGTTCTTTCAGTAAAGTCATGTCAGTAGCAAAATAATAGTAGATCAGGAAGTTTAGATCGTAACACAGGGATCTACCCAACCCACGGGAAACACAAAGACTGGTCGCTCGCTCTTACTCTGCAGGTTGAACCCAGGAACTGAGTGTTCAACTTCACATTATACAGGCAGGAACAATGTTCCACACTGCCCACCAGGGATTTATTGTCTGTCTGTCGTGCATAAATAAATATATAACATAAACAGCTCTTTGATTGGTGGAGACCTACTGCCGGGTACGGAGAGGGGAGGTGTCTAAGGGAGGAGGGTCAGGGGAGGTGCCTAAGGGAGGAGGGTCAGGGGAGGGGCCTAAGGGAGGGGGGGCGATAGTTAAGGGGGCTGTCTGCCTGGCTACCTAAAGTCAAGTTTTATACACACAGGTAGGAACAACAGGTTCCACACTTGCCCACCAGGGATTATGTGTCTGTCTGTCGTGCACGAATGCGCTGTCCAACCAAGTTCATACCTGCCCACTCCGAAGGAACGTGTTCTTCATTAAAGGCCTGTGACAAAGGAGCATCTATTGGAGCGACGTCTCAAGCTGACACATCTACCGGGTCGCCATTTGACTTTGTATTGTCTAGGAAGTCCACCTCCACTTCCACAAACTGCTGTGAGTTGCCTCGCTCTGCCTCACAGTCAGAATTCTCCTCCTGCTTCACGTTGCCTCCATCAATGTGAAGGTCACATTTTGCAGTTTAATCTTCATCTTCACATTTTACCTTCACTTCTTCGCTCTTCACCATCACTTCTTCACATTTCACCTCGATACTTTTAAGTGTCCAAGCTGGGATTTTCCTCCGGTTCTAGTTTCATGAGTGATGGGCTCATTGCGGCACTTTGACTTTCACAAGCTGATTTCAGACTCCACTCCTTGCAGATCTTCTGATGCTTGTGCGTTCTCTGGTGTCTTTAAAGATTTGATGAATGTGCAAACGCCTTCCCGCCAAGTGGACCTGAAGGGTTTCTCTCCCGTGTGTGTTCTCTCGTGTCTTTGAAGATGTTCTGACCGTGTAAACGCCTTCCCGCACAGAATGCACCTGAAGGGTTTCTCTCCTGTGTGTGTTCTCTGATGTTTTTTAAGAGATGACTGTGAAAATGTCTTCCCACACACAGTGCACTTGAAGGGTTTCTCTCCTGTGTGTGTTCTCTGATGTTTTTTAAGAGAATATGACCGTGAAAATGTCTTCCCACACACAGTGCACTTGAAGTGTTTCTCTCCCGTGTGCATTCTCTCGTGTCTTTGAAGATGTTCTGACCGTGTAAACGCCTTCCCGCACAGAATGCACCTGAAGGGTTTCTCTCCTGTGTGTGTTCTCTGGTGATATTTAAGAGCAGATGACTGTGAAAATGCAATGCTACACACAGTGCACTTTAAGAGTTTCTCTCCTGTGTGTGTTCTCTGGTGTTTTTTAAGAGCAGTTGACAGTGAAAATGCCTTCCCACACACACTGCACTTGAAGGGTTTCTCTCCTGTGTGTGTTCTCTGGTGTCTTTGAAGATGGTGTGACTTTGCAAACGCCTTCCCGCACAGAATGCACCTGAAGGGTTTCTCTCCTGTGTGTGTTCTCTGGTGATATTTAAGAGCAGATGACCGTGAAAATGCCATGCTACACACAGTGCACTTGAAGGTTTTCTCTCCTGTGTGTGTTCTCTGGTGTTTTTTAAGAACAGATGAATCAGAAAATGCCTTTCCACACACACTGCACTTGAAGGGTTTCTCTCCCGTGTGTATTCTCTGGTGTCTTACAAGAGTAGATGACTGTACAAACGCTTTCCCACACACACTGCACTTGAAGTGTTTCTCTCCCGTGTGCGTTCTCTCGTGTCTTTGAAGATGTTCTGACTGTGTAAACGCCTTCCCGCACAGAATGCACCTGAAGGGTTTCTCTCCTGTGTGTGTTCTCTGATGTTTTTTAAGAGAAGATGACCGTGAAAATGCCTTCCCACACACAGTGCACTTGAAGGGTTTCTCTCCCGTGTGTGTTCTCTGATGTTTTTTAAAAGAAGATGACCGTGAAAATGCCTTCCCACACACACTGCACTTGAAGGGTTTCTCTCCTGTGTGTATTCTCTGGTGGGCCTGAACAACGGATGCTTGTGCAAACGCCTTCCCGCAAATCGTGCACCTGAAAGGTTTCACTCCCGTGTGTGTTCTCTGGTGTATTACAAGATTATGTGACTGTGAAAATGCCTTCCCACACACACTGCACTTGAAGGGTTTCTCTCCCGTGTGTATTCTCTGGTGTCTTACAAGAGTAGATGACTGTACAAACGCTTTCCCACACACACTGCACTTGAAGCGTTTCTCTCCCGTGTGTGTTCTCTGGTGTACTACAAGATTACGTGACTTTGCAAAGGCCTTCCCACACACACTGCACTTGAAGGGTTTGTCTCCTGTGAGTGTTCTCTGGTGCTGTGTCAAATTTCCAGTGCGATCCGTGCTGTATGCACTCTGGTCGCATTGTTGCCTTGCCGTACCGAGCTGTGCTGACTGCCTTTGCTCCATCAGACCAATTCTGCAGAGGAAGCGTCGAAGGAAGCGTCAGCTGCAGACAGATAATAGGAATATCCACACCAGTATCGAGGCACAGAAGAATGCATATATACAGTCACACGTGACTTACACGTCTATACTTATTCGTATATTCATGATGTAGTAAAAACGTTTCTCAAATTCATCACACGGGCTGTGATGGCACACAATGAGAGGGCAAGTGGTCATTAAAAATGAATGTTAACCAAAAACTCCGAGCACACAATTTCGGCTGTCTGGCTACAAAAGGAATATGTATAAAAGCTAAATTCAGGAAGTCGTGGGTTCGATCCCGACCCTGATGCCTGCTGCTGCTGTATATTTGGAGTTTGCGTGTCTCTCTCTCTCTCTCCGTGGTGAGATGTTAACTACCTCAACTGGTATACAGGAAGTCGTGGGTTCGATCCCGACCCTGACGCCTGCTGCTGCTGTATATTTGGAGTTTGCGTGTCTCTCTCTCTCCGTGGTGAGATGTTAACTACCTCACCTGGTATACAGGAAGTCGTGGGTTCGATCCCGACCCTGACGCCTGCTGCTGTATATTTGGAGTTTGCGTGTCTCTCTCTCTCTGTGGTGAGATGTTAACTACCTCGCCTGGTATACAGGAAGTCGTGGGTTCGATCTCGACCCTGACGCCTGCTGCTGCTGCTGTATATTTGGAGTTTGCGTGTCTCTCTCTCCGTGGTCGCGTGGATTTTCCTCCGAATCTCCCGGGTTTCCCCTCCACATTTAGAGTCAACATCAGCACGCGTGCAGCGTCTTTGACCGATACACATTTCCACACGTATTCTTGGTTCTTTCGGTAAAGTCACGTAGATAGACAATAACAACAGATAATAAAATCAAATAAAGGCCACTTGTGTTGCGATCGAAACGTCGTGGGGTTTTATTTATTTACAATTTTGTTTACTTTTAGTAATTTTATTATGTTATTTTTACTAAATTTTCTATCTCCGTGACTTCACCAAAAGAACCAAGAATATGAATTGCTGCAGTTACGAAAGTTTTAAGTTAAAACATTGACACACGCGTTGACAAAACCCACCTTGTGTCGTGGGCAGGTAGCTTCTATAAACAAGAGCGGTACAGCAGCTCAGGCGGGCTTGGGCTGGAAAAAAACGAAAAAAAAAACTGCGTTAATATCTACAATAAACCAAAGTGACAAAGTAGCGAGCCGGGTGAAGACAAATTAAACTTAAGGGAGGGAATTAAAGCAAACGCGACCAGGCGAGGGCAGGAGGCAAGGCCCCGCGTGTCTAGGCCCCGCGTTGTAAAGTTCCAACTTGGACATCGATTCACAAGCTGCTGCTGCTCTATTGGCATCCCTACGAGAGAGAGAGCGAGGCTCTAGCTTGGTAAACAACAACAACCACAACAACAACCACCACAACAACAACAACCACAACGATGAGAATTTCTCACCTCGGATTTCACTGCACGCGCGAAGCTGCAGCTTGTGACGTCACGCGGCAGCAGGTGACATGACGTCACTCCCGGGGTACAAGCAACAGCCCCTCCCACAACGAGTGGCGACTCTAACTGACGTCATTAATCCATTATGTTAATGTATTGAGATCGAAACGTCGTGGGTTTTTTGCTTTAATAAATGACTTGACCGAAAAAGCCTAAGAGTATGAATCATTGCAGTCACGAAAGCTTCAAATCTACAATTTAATAAGCGACTTTTTCCGAAAAAGCTTAAGAGTATGAATCATTGCAGTCACGAAAGCTTCAAATCTACAATTTAATAAGCGACTTGATCGAAAAAAGCCTAAGAGTATGAATCATTGCAGTCACGAAAGCTTCAAATCTACAATTTAATAAGCGACTTTACCGAAAAAGCCTAAGAGTATGAATCATTGCAGTCACGAAAGCTTCAAATCTACAATTTAATAAGCGACTTGACCGAAAAAAACTAAGAGTATGAATCATTGCAGTCACGAAAGCTTCACATCTGGAACTCATCATGGATGTGGCTGAACGTCACCGTGTAGGAGCCCAGCGCGTGACACCTTCACGCGCTGGGCGAGTGGCGCAGTCTCGCTTACCATGCGAGAGGTCGCGGGTTCGATCCCCGCGTCCTCCACAGGCGAATATATTTTAAATCCTTTTTATTAAGTTCGCTTGCTTGCTTGCTTACGACCGTGCAAATCTTTCGGTCGTTTTTTAACCCACTTCCCGTGATCCAATCGAGCTGACATTTTGCACACAGACTCGTTGTGCGAGACAATTAATGTTCGTGAAAAAAAATGTCCAAAATGTTACACTGTTTAGGGAAAACAAATTAAATATTTTATTACCAATTGCTTAATGGTGGCAGGCAATCATCTGACCCATAGGTGGCAGCCATCTCAAGCCAGAGGACGAGAGGACTCTAGCCGCCACGCATATGAAGGATTTAGAGTGAAAAACTTTGTTTTTACGGGTTATACTTGTTTTACATTTATTCAAATAGAAAACGTTGCACATTTGGTGAGTCCATTGGGCAAGGCACTGACCGCTTGATTGGGATTTGCTGTTTATTAAAAGAAACATTGTTGATCGAAATTTTGCTTTCATGGCTTTATTTTGGTGATTTCGAAAAGTGTATTGGTTTAGCCATGTTAGTTTGTTTGTTGTAGTACAGAGTTAGACTGATGGACTTAATCTAAGTTGTCTTATTGTTGTTGTTGTTGTTGTCACATCTCTAACGTCTTAACAGGGGCTTCAAAACAGCAACATCGAGGACGACAAGAGGTCAAGCTGGTTCACCAATGTGAACGATGGACGTTACATTAAAAAATTGATTAAAAAAAATATTCCTCGTGGAGGATGCGGGAATCGATCCGGCGACCTAAACATCAAAGAGATCAGTGCATCTGTTAGCGTGCTCACGCTACCAGGTACACTAAACTCTTATTGGCATCGAGAGGGCTCAAGTGTAGTTACTAGCGTGCCAGTTGTGTGTGTTAGCGAGCTCTGTGTTGTCAGTAAGACATTTCACACCGTCTATCCTTGTACTGGACGTGCATTTGAGATGTGTTCACTTCTCTTTTCTCGAGCGCGCTACCATCTGAGCCAATAATAAAATTAAAACATAATAAAATAATTATTATATTATACATAATAAAATAATTATTATACATAATAAAATAATCATTATACATAATAAAATAATTATTTTATTATAAAATAATTATTTTATTATACACTAGCGGAAGTACCCGGCTTTGCCCGGGTGAAAAATATATTTCTTAAAAACCTTACATATATATACACAGATACTAAGGTATTGTCAAAGCCCGGTGGGCTGTTTGTACATTTCTCCACCAACAAATATATAAGAGGCTTTCACAAGTCCAAAAAGTTGTAGAAAGTGTGGGGTAAATAGTTGATGTCAAAATGTTTCCGAAAATTGCGGTCTCCCCCCCCCCCCCCCCCCCCTCAAAAAATATCTTTACCCCTCGTAGGTATATATACTAACAACACCTTACATATGTAGTGACATAAGAAGGGAGGGGCTGCTGTAGGCTCTGGGTTCCCAGGTGGGTCCAGACGCGTAAGCCTCTGGGCGCCAGGCACTGGGTTCCCAGGGGATCCAGACGCTTTTAAGCCTTTGGGCGCCAGGCGTTGGGTTCCCAGGCGCTTAAGCCTTTTTGGCGCCGCCAACGGGGGGGGGGCTGTGTGTGCTCTGTGGGATGTCTGGTGGCGCACAAGACCCACCCCTCGTTGGACCAGGCATAAAAGGAGAGCTCCCTGGACGATCGGCCCCAGTTGTAACTCAAGACCCAAGACCCACGACCAGCCATCTGAAGACCCTGGGATGCTGTGAGAGCCAGCGCTGGGACTCTGGAACTCCCGACGCTACGACCTTGTGAGGGCGAGTCCAGAGCGTAGCCAGAGTAGAGTATCTAGGCTGTGTAGCTAGGCTGTGTACCTAGGCTGTAACAGAGTATCAGGACTGTTGGAGTGTTGTATTGTAATAAAGAAGTTACATCTACAAGTGTCTCCGGAACCCATTACACATACAACAGAGGAAGTGGTATCTATTGACTCTGTAGTAGTATCTACTGACTGTACCGTAGTATCTACTGAGCCATGTGTAGCTACTGACTGTGTAGTAGTATTTAGTGACTGTAATAACTACTGACCATAGTAGTATTTACTGGGCCTACAGTAGTATCTACCGACTATATACTCGTAACGACTAACTGTATAGTATCTGCTGACTCTATAGTGTATCCACTGACTATAGTAGTAACTACAAAATCTATAGCAGTATCTACTCACTCTATAATAGTATCTACTGACTCTAGTAGCTACTCACCGTAGCAGTATGTACTGACTGTATAGTAGTATATACTGACTGTAGCAGTATTGACTGACTGTAGTGGTATATACTGACTGTTTTAGTATTTACTATAGCGGTATCTACCAACTCGATAGCAGTATCTACTATCACTACAGCAGTGTATACCGACTGAGGTCGTACCTGCTATCACTACAGCAGTGCATACTGCTGTGTTGGTACCTGCTATGATTACAGCAGTGCATACTGCTGTGTTGGTACCTGCTATGATTACAGCAGTGCATACTGCTGTGGTGGTATCTGCTATGATGAGAGGAGTACATATTGTGGTGGTGGTACCTGGTATGATAACAGCAGTGCATATTGACTGTACTCATCATTCACCCTCACCACTAACCCTCACCACTAACCCTCACCACTCTCCCTCACCACTCACCCTCACCACTAACCCTCACCACTAACCCTCACCACTCTCCCTCACCACTCTCCCTCACCACTCACCACTCACTCTCACCATTCACCCTCACCATTCAGCCTCACCACTCACCCTCACCACTCACCGTCACAACCACCACTCACCCTCACCACACAACCTCACCCTCACTACTCACCATTCATCCTCACCAATCACCACTGACCAATCACCACTCACCACTCTCCACTAACCCTCACCACTCAACCTCACCACTCACCCTCAAAACTAACCACTCTCTCACCACTCACCCTCACCACTCAGCACTCACCCTCACCACTCACCCCTCACCACTCACCCATCACCACTCACAACCGCCACTCACCCTCACCATTCACCCTCACCACTCACCCTCACAACAACCACTCACCCTCACCGCTCACCACTCACCCTGACCACTCACCACTCATCCTCACCAATCACACCCTCACCAATCACCACTCACCCGCACTGCTCACCCTCACCACTCACCACTCACGCTCACCCTCACCACTCACCCCTCACTAATCACCACTCATAACCGCCACTCACCCTCACCACTCAACACTCACCCTCACCACTCACCCTCACCACTCACCACTCATCCTCACTACTCACCCTCACCACTCACCCTCACCACTCACCCTCACCACTCACCCTCACTACTCACCACTCATCCTCACCACTCACCCTCAACAATCACCACTCACCCTCACCACTCACGCTCACCACTCACCCTCACCACTCACTCTCACCACTCACCCTCACAACAACCACTCACCCTCACCACTCACCCTCACTACTCACCTCACCACTCACCACTCATCCTCACCAATCACACCCTCACCAATTACCACTCACCCTCACTGCTCACCCTCACCGCTCACCACTCACCCTCACCACTCAACCTCACCCTCACCCCTCACTAATCACCACTCACAACCGCCACTCACCCTCCCCACTCACCCTCACTACTCACCGCTCATCCTCACCAATCACACCCTCACCAATCACCACTCACCCTCACCACTTGCCACTCACCCTCACCACTCACCCTCACCATTCACCCTCACCACTCTCCCTCACCACTCACCAGTCATGCTCACCACTCACCATCACTACTCACCACTCACCCTCAACACTCACCCTCACCGCTCACCACTCACCCTCACTACTCACCCTCACCACTCATCCTCACCAATCACACCCTCACCAATTACCACTCACCCTCACTGCTCACCCTCACCGCTCACCACTCACCCTCACCACTCAACCTCCCCTCACCACTCAACCTCATCCTCACCCCTCACTAATCACCACTCACAACCGCCACTCACCCTCCCCACTCACCCTCACTACTCACCACTCATCCTCACCAATCACACCCTCAACAATCACCACTCACCCTCACTGCTCACCACTCACCCTCACTACTCACCCTCACCACTCATCCTCACCAATCACACCCTCACCAATCACCACTCACCCTCACCACTTGCCACTCACCCTCACCACTCACCACTCACCCTCACCATTCACCCTCACCACTCTCCCTCACCACTCTCCCTCACCACTCACCAGTCATGCTCACCACTCACCATCACTACTCACCACTCACCCTCAACACTCACCCTCACCGCTCACCACTCACCCTCACCACTCACCCTGACCACTCACCACTCATCCTCACCAATCACACCCTCACCAATCACCACTCACCCTCACTGCTCACCCTCACTGCTCACCCTCACCACTCACCCTCACAACAACCACTCACCCTCACTACCAAAAACTACACATGTTTTAGTCCCTGGGTAGTGTTATTTTCTATACGCTGACATCTCAAAAGTTACAAATTGGAGAAAATTCCCCTCAAACTTAGTTTTTGAGATACAGACAGTGACCAAATTTTTAATCGTAAAAATATTTTTTTTTTTTACCAAAAACTACACATGTGTTAGTCTCTGGGTAGTAAGTGTTATTTTCTATACGCTGACATCTCAAAAGTTACAAATGGGATAAAATTCCCCTCAAACTTAATTTTTTTTGACACGGACAGTGATATTTACAAATGGACCTATTTTGCTAGGAGAAAACGTGTGCATTTGTGTAATTCTTTCCTTTATATAAAGTTCTGGTCACAAAAGCAACATGTATGGGGAATAATAGCCATCTTATATACTTAGGAGGCTTAAGCAATATAAAAATAACACTTTTTACCCAGGGAAAAATCGTGGTGCATAGTGTATATTTACTATCATCAAACATAACTTAATCCCTATATAAGAGTGATACAAAATAGTAAACATAAATATTTAAATGTTTTAACTGAGCTGTGAAGTTGCGTGACTAACCTCGTAGCTTTTCGACAGGAATAAGAATCTCCGCGATTGTTTGAAGATCTCGGGGAGGGTGGGGGGAAGGTAAACACGCCCACTCGTGACATCCCCCCCCCACCGAACACGGAGCAACGCCGCGAGTGTGTGCGAGTCTGAAAGTCTGAGAGCGAGTGTATGTGTGAGTCTGAGTGTTAGAGTGAGTCTGTGTGTGTGAGTCTGAGTGTTAGAGTGAGTCTGTGTGTGTGAGTCTGAGTGTGAGAGTGAGTTTGTGTGTGAGTGTGAGTGTATGTGTGTGTGTGAGAGTGAGTGTATGTGGGTGAGTCTGAGAGTGTGAGAGTGGAGTGTATGTACAATAATACTGTCTAATCGCTATAATTTTATTATCTACCGACCCTATAATAGTAATTGCACACATTGGGTTGGAAGGGGAGTGAAGAGGACGTGAAACTTTGATGAATTTACCTCAGAATCGCGTGTTAATGCGTGCGCATATTTGTAACGGGAATTCAAAATGGCGTCCACCCCGCAGCGAAGTTGTTGCTACCCGTTGCCAGGGGCAACCGCCGTGGTCCGCGCCGGCCGGCAATATTAAATAAATAATTATATAACTAAATAAAGAGCAATCGCACTAAATCGATAATCGGTCCGATTTAAAATTTAGAGACGAAAAATCGGAAATGCCTAAGTTTACCGCGGGCCGGGGGCGTGCCCACCTGCAAAATTTAATCTCGGCGAACCCCACGGTCCGAGAGCTAAATCCCCCGGAAGGGAGCGTACGCAGACGGACAAACAGACAGACAGACAGACAAAAAATGAATTATATAGGTTAGATAGAAGATAGATCGTTTATTGTCATTGTCACCAGTACAACGAAATTTATTATTATTATATTTACCCGATCTCGCCCAAATAGTTTTTAATATGGATATTGGTCGCGAAAGCCTCCGTGTTAAACTGCGCAGTATATCACACCGTGTGCATGATGTACAAGGCACGCCGTTGCTCTACATCACCTTGAGATTACGTAAGGTATCGATACGCTATCATCGCCGGCCAAGACATATCCGCTGCTAGATGCAACGCTCTCCAAGCCGTCGCATAGCATCGCAGTTCTGCGATGTAACAATCCACCGAGGAGCTGAACGCGCGCCGATTTCATCGCTCCATCTCCACGGAGGTCGCCTTATCGAACGCTGTACGACTCCGAATTGTCACAAGTCGCAATAGATCGAACAAGAGCGTGACGAGACTATCCCTGGGTACAGTTGTGATCCCTCGAAGCCTGAGAACGCAACACACCACGGGGAGAATGAGGGTGAATCACGATTTATTCTATTCGTTGTCAAAGCGGCATTTCACTTACCCGGGAGCCCGAGCAATCCTTTCCCGGGGTAGGCGATCCAAGCAACGTCGAGGCTTCAACAAACTCCGCGGAGTCGTGCTAGGCCTCCGGTTGAAAGTTGACGGACGAAGCCAAAGCTAGCTACGATGCCCTTTGCGAACGGCATTTTTCGTGAGGACGTCAACAATTGGCGAACATTACGATGATGTCTGTCTTCAGTTGCGTTTCGTTAAACTTTGTAACAGAGCCGGGCGTCAAGTTCCCGCGCTCGGCTTTGAAAGTGGCGCCAAGACGCGCGCCACTTCCGCGTTCGGTTTAAAGGGACCGCGGCAACCTTTGCCACGTGTTGACACGGCACGTGTTGGCTCGGTGGCTGATCAAATCAATTCAAGTTCATGTATTAGGTATAGCCCTGTGAGCCATTCGGCTCTTGAATCGGGTGCAACCGCAACAAACAAAAAACATGATCAAGAAAACATCTTAAAGTGAATATGTGACTAAGTGCAAACAGAAAATCCAAGAAAAGACAGCAAAATATTGCAGAAAAGCACCGTACACCAATGCTGTGTGCAAAAATCCCAGTGGGATGCAAGTCAAACAACAACAACAACAACCACAAGACAACTTGGCCAAACAAATAAACTTTTCGAAATTACTCAAATAAAGCCATGAAAGCAATGAAACAGTGATCACAGGAACTTTGACGGAATTTTCACAATAAATGACATAATCAACATGTACTACAGAGTGGATGTCCTTACACGTAACAATGGATATGTCAATCCACTGCTAGATGAGGGCCTCCCCACCACCGTTATTTTATTGGAGGTTGATAATAGTTTTTTTTACCCTTTTATCTGGCAACAAAACTGACACCTTTTTCTTTTACGAGGAGTCATGTTTGCATAGACCACAATACCTGCAGTCATAATGCAAACAAAAACATATATCTGATAAGGACAGTGCATTATCAGAGTTATGTTTTTTGTTTGCATTATGACTGCAGGTATTGTGGTCTATGCAAACATGACTCCTCGTAAAAAAGGTGTCGTTTTGTTGCCAGATAAAAGCGTACAAAAAACAATTATCATATTTTTTACTGGCAAATAAGGTTCCAATGGTGTTGTTGGAGGTTGTTTGACCATACTTCACGACGCTGGTGACTGCGGATTGCTGGACGGGGTGAATCGTGGCCCTGAAAAAGTTTAGACACGATGCGGCACTGGTGTTAGCCGTGTGCCGGAATCGAACTCAGGTTGCCGGGTTCATAGCGCAGGGTAGTGATATGAACCCATCAATTCATCTGCAGTATGTTGTATGCCACGGACTTAAGTTAACCCTGCAACCGCGAGAGGCCGTCACATTCACTTTTAAAAACGAATCTAAACTAAACTTTTATCTTACCAGTACAGGCCTACTGAGCTATGAAGTATTTTTTCAGAAGCGACCTGGCAACAAATGATAGTTCAGCGAAGTGGCTTATCATGTGGAAATGTTATAGTAGCCAAATACTCTAAACGCAAGATTCTAAATGTGGAAGGAAAGACCGGAGGACCCGGAGAAAAATCCACGCGACTAAGGGGGAGAGAGACACGCACACTCCAAATATGCAAGCGTCAATGTCGGGATCGAACCCACAACCTCCTTAATATCAGTTAACATCTGGCCCCGTTACTCAATCAAATATTGACCCTGAACCGAAAAAAAATGTAAGGCAACTCTGCAGGAAGTGTTGACTGTTTACAACCCCTAAATAGCGAGGACTCATCTGAAATACGGTACATCATCTTGACATCATAATACCCATGGTTAAATAAATAAACCAAGCCGCTGCATTTCAAGAATGCACCACCACACGCGGTTATTGCATTGTATCTCTAAATCATGTCTCAAACCCTGCAGCAACCCTGAAATCTGGCACTGATCCCTGCTGTGGCCTGTAGGCTATGCTCTGGACCCCCTGTCGATTGCTCAAAGGTCAGCCACCCACAGCTTGTATTTCCCCCGGCTAATAACAGTTGCGTTGGGGTTTCTCTGCAAAGCAGTTGGGTGGGTTTGGGAAGACAAAGCAGAAATAAGCAGGGGCTTAGTTTCAGGCAGATTTAATCCGGGTTGGTGACCCCAGAAATTATTTACGAATTCGGAATACCGCATCATGAATACTTCTCGCGAGATGGTTGCTGCTACTAGTCGCGTGCCACCAATTCCAGTCTACCAGTGGTTCGGAAAATACTCGTGGAGAAACGAAGACTCCAGTGAACAATCAGACAACGATCTTTTGAAACTACTGTATCTCTTGCTAGCTACTATTCACGTGCGTTTTCACGAGTCTGGATGGCCAGGCATGGTTAACATCAGTGGCGCGTGACATCTGGACAAATCCTGGGTAGGGATGGGACAGAAATAAAACATCGACCACTCAATATCTTTAAATAAAACATCAGTTTACATTAATAAAACATTAATAGAACATTAATAGAACATTAATAGAACATTAATTAACATTAATAGAACATTAACAGATCGATTTACATTAACAGATTGCATTGATGTTTTCAACGGTTTTGTTTTACTATTTAAAGGAAAGAGTAATGGAAATATTCAAATGCAATGTCCATTATATCAAGAAAATAATACATATTTAATCATTACATTGGAAAATAATAATCGGAAGGTACAAGAAGGCACAAAGAAGGCTGTTGTTCCAGGGTCAATACCTAAAACAAACTTGGGTTACTTTGGAGGATTTATCTTTTGAAAAATAATGACATCCTGTTTTCTAAAATACACAATGGCCCAAGGCTTCTGTCAGAGGATCAACACTCAACCGCAATCTTAAGTCGGATATTTCGACAAATGGAATGATCTATATTATCGAAAAATATACAAAGGCGCAAGGCTTTTACAGCTGGGTCAACACTCAACCAAGAGCAAGCTTAGGTTTTACCTGCAGAATGTTTACTTTAAACTTACCTTACGCCTCCCACCGACGGTTGGAGAGGGACCTTGCAGAAGGCAGTTCATTTGTATGTTCCACACCAAAATAGAAAGCTGAAATATTTCATGTAATTTGGCTTTTTTTTGCCGCGTATAACATCCAAAGAAAAAAAAAAGCGATGCTCCAATGTTATCTGAGGGATCAACATTGATGCACGTACGTTGAAGTTATTTCGCACCGTACGGAGCCAACCGTGCCAATCGGAGGTCAAAACATTGCAAGGCCGTTATAGCTCGGTCAAAATATCGATGTTCCTGGTGTATCGTTACTTTTTGGCCATCCCTATCCAAACGAGTCCCGGACGCACCCGTGATCAACCTTACACCGATCGTTGTGCAAAATAAGAACCGACATGGTGCATGGGAAGGCCGTCATATCCCGCAGTGTACTTACGAAGGGCTGAAAATGATCATCATTTTTGTTATCTACACGCACACGCCTGGAGAGGACATACACTGCGTGCATGTGATTATACATACACAACATTATACATTCTCGTAGTTGTTAAATTTATTGCGTCATTATATCGCGCCTGCCAAATCCGCAGCCACCACCATCGTCATCTCCATTTCCCACGGAGGGTTGTGAGCCTCTGAATAATAATAATAATACCAAAAAATATACGGCTCACTCATCAGAGGCCACCATGCACTGGCCGTCGCATCTCGATAAATTACTGCCGCAAAGGCACGGGTCATTCACCATTGTTTTTATTTTTGCCGGTGCAACGCACCGAGTTTTGAATAAACCTCTGCGCAGCTATGCGGAACAACGTTGCATATCCGACCATCGAGGAGGCGAGAAATGTCATCTCCCTCGCCTGGTACGCAAGGAATCGTGGGTTCGATCCTGGACCCTGAGGATGTGCCAGGTATCAATAACAAAAATAAATCCACAAACGAAGCTTCCAATGAGATTTAACAGGTTGACGAGGCAAAGATTGACTTAAAAAAATTACTCTCGACAATTGCCGGTGCAAGTGTGAGGACGGAGAAATGACCTCCTCCTTCGAGAGAGAGAGAACGACACGTTCCACAAATCGTAACCAGGCGGAAGAGAACACGAAATAACCAGTGCCGGATTATGCAGGTGTGGGGCCTGTAGCATGTGTTATAAATGGGCCCTAAATAAACAAATAAACACGTAAATATTAAAACATACATTTTTTACTTGCATAGTAAGGTAATTGTATTTTTTCATTTGCTTTACAGCCAGATAATACGACAAATCGATAACCTTAAACACCCAGTCGTTCATAAAAGTTGAAGGCAGTATAGTACTATAATAATAGAGCAAGTGCAGAATCACTGCACGGGAATTGATAGCTTGAAATAATTTAGCGCGGGGCCCTTGAAAGTGCTGGGCCCGTAGCTATTACATATGTAGCTACTTTTGCTTCTAGGACAATTATCCGGCACTGAAATAACGCCTTGGCGCACGCCACCCGCATGCTGGCTTCACAATATCGGCGGTGGCGCGGCTGCCCGCAGAGACGCATCGTGCTGATTGCGGACAGCGCACGGGCCGCAGCTAATTAAAGGTCTGAAACAGGGAGGTGGCCAGAGTGGCGCGGCGGGGTTCGATGTGGCCTCGGGCTGGGTTTGTCTCTGAAATGTATGTATTTATTCCCCCCCCCCCCAAAAAAAATTCTACAAAAATATCTTTTAAAAAAATTTAAAAGATTTTTTTTTTTGTAAAAAAATGTTTAAGGGCTCACTTTGCTTTTTTCGTCTCGAAATTTGTGGCGTTTATGCTCCAGGGTTGTCATCGTCGAGGGAACGACAGATTTATATATATATGTTTTTTTTTATCTCACAAGGTGGCATGCGTCATCGGTCACAATCATTGCACACACACAACGCCTGGCCACAAATGAACCACCCACAATGCCTCGCTGATCGTGTCACCATCGTCGCGTGATCTCCCGTCGTCCTCGCGGCGGCGTGGCTGCTTTTGGTTTTAGCTGTCGGACAAAGACGGCGGTCACCGGCATCGCGTGGCGCTTTCAGATGCGCTTCAACGGCCGTCTGGAACGCTCTTCCGTCCGATATTAGGACGCCACTGTACCTGTGCACTTTTAAATCATCATCTGGATTTAAAACAAATTTTTTTCGAACTGCTTCTTTGTGTTTAGTTTATTGTCGTTCCCCCGCACCGCCGAATAATCAGGGTTGGCTACTTACAGTGCGAAAGAAGTTCAACATACAGTACATACATACGAATAGCTGCAGAAGAGATATGTGACGAGGATTCAGTGCATACTGCTGTGTTGGTACCTGCTATGATTACAGCAGTGCATACTGCTGTGGTGGTATCTGCTATGATGAGAGGAGTACATATTGTGGTGGTGGTACCTGGTATGATAACAGCAGTGCATATTGACTGTACTCATCATTCACCCTCACCACTAACCCTCACCACTAACCCTCACCACTCTCCCTCACCACTCACCCTCACCACTAACCCTCACCACTAACCCTCACCACTCTCCCTCACCACTCTCCCTCACCACTCACCACTCACTCTCACCATTCACCCTCACCATTCAGCCTCACCACTCACCCTCACCACTCACCGTCACAACCACCACTCACCCTCACCACACAACCTCACCCTCACTACTCACCATTCATCCTCACCAATCACCACTGACCAATCACCACTCACCACTCTCCACTAACCCTCACCACTCAACCTCACCACTCACCCTCAAAACTAACCACTCTCTCACCACTCACCCTCACCACTCAGCACTCACCCTCACCACTCACCCCTCACCACTCACCCATCACCACTCACAACCGCCACTCACCCTCACCATTCACCCTCACCACTCACCCTCACAACAACCACTCACCCTCACCGCTCACCACTCACCCTGACCACTCACCACTCATCCTCACCAATCACACCCTCACCAATCACCACTCACCCGCACTGCTCACCCTCACCACTCACCACTCACGCTCACCCTCACCACTCACCCCTCACTAATCACCACTCATAACCGCCACTCACCCTCACCACTCAACACTCACCCTCACCACTCACCCTCACCACTCACCACTCATCCTCACTACTCACCCTCACCACTCACCCTCACCACTCACCCTCACCACTCACCCTCACTACTCACCACTCATCCTCACCACTCACCCTCAACAATCACCACTCACCCTCACCACTCACGCTCACCACTCACCCTCACCACTCACTCTCACCACTCACCCTCACAACAACCACTCACCCTCACCACTCACCCTCACTACTCACCTCACCACTCACCAATCACACCCTCACCAATTACCACTCACCCTCACTGCTCACCCTCACCGCTCACCACTCACCCTCACCACTCAACCTCACCCTCACCCCTCACTAATCACCACTCACAACCGCCACTCACCCTCCCCACTCACCCTCACTACTCACCGCTCATCCTCACCAATCACACCCTCACCAATCACCACTCACCCTCACCACTTGCCACTCACCCTCACCACTCACCCTCATCATTCACCCTCACCACTCTCCCTCACCACTCACCAGTCATGCTCACCACTCACCATCACTACTCACCACTCACCCTCAACACTCACCCTCACCGCTCACCACTCACCCTCACTACTCACCCTCACCACTCATCCTCACCAATCACACCCTCACCAATTACCACTCACCCTCACTGCTCACCCTCACCGCTCACCACTCACCCTCACCACTCAACCTCCCCTCACCACTCAACCTCATCCTCACCCCTCACTAATCACCACTCACAACCGCCACTCACCCTCCCCACTCACCCTCACTACTCACCACTCATCCTCACCAATCACACCCTCAACAATCACCACTCACCCTCACTGCTCACCACTCACCCTCACTACTCACCCTCACCACTCATCCTCACCAATCACACCCTCACCAATCACCACTCACCCTCACCACTTGCCACTCACCCTCACCACTCACCACTCACCCTCACCATTCACCCTCACCACTCTCCCTCACCACTCTCCCTCACCACTCACCAGTCATGCTCACCACTCACCATCACTACTCACCACTCACCCTCAACACTCACCCTCACCGCTCACCACTCACCCTCACCACTCACCCTGACCACTCACCACTCATCCTCACCAATCACACCCTCACCAATCACCACTCACCCTCACTGCTCACCCTCACTGCTCACCCTCACCACTCACCCTCACAACAACCACTCACCCTCACTACCAAAAACTACACATGTTTTAGTCCCTGGGTAGTGTTATTTTCTATACGCTGACATCTCAAAAGTTACAAATTGGAGAAAATTCCCCTCAAACTTAGTTTTTGAGATACAGACAGTGACCAAATTTTTAATCGTAAAAATATTTTTTTTTTTTACCAAAAACTACACATGTGTTAGTCTCTGGGTAGTAAGTGTTATTTTCTATACGCTGACATCTCAAAAGTTACAAATGGGATAAAATTCCCCTCAAACTTAATTTTTTTTGACACGGACAGTGATATTTACAAATGGACCTATTTTGCTAGGAGAAAACGTGTGCATTTGTGTAATTCTTTCCTTTATATAAAGTTCTGGTCACAAAAGCAACATGTATGGGGAATAATAGCCATCTTATATACTTAGGAGGCTTAAGCAATATAAAAATAACACTTTTTACCCAGGGAAAAATCGTGGTGCATAGTGTATATTTACTATCATCAAACATAACTTAATCCCTATATAAGAGTGATACAAAATAGTAAACATAAATATTTAAATGTTTTAACTGAGCTGTGAAGTTGCGTGACTAACCTCGTAGCTTTTCGACGGGAATAAGAATCTCCGCGATTGTTTGAAGATCTCGGGGAGGGTGGGGGGAAGGTAAACACGCCCACTCGTGACATCCCCCCCCCACCGAACACGGAGCAACGCCGCGAGTGTGTGCGAGTCTGAAAGTCTGAGAGCGAGTGTATGTGTGAGTCTGAGTGTTAGAGTGAGTCTGTGTGTGTGAGTCTGAGTGTGAGAGTGAGTTTGTGTGTGAGTGTGAGTGTATGTGTGTGTGTGAGAGTGAGTGTATGTGGGTGAGTCTGAGAGTGTGAGAGTGGAGTGTATGTACAATAATACTGTCTAATCGCTATAATTTTATTATCTACCGACCCTATAATAGTAATTGCACACATTGGGTTGGAAGGGGAGTGAAGAGGACGTGAAACTTTGATGAATTTACCTCAGAATCGCGTGTTAATGCGTGCGCATATTTGTAACGGGAATTCAAAATGGCGTCCACCCCGCAGCGAAGTTCTTGCTACCCGTTGCCAGGGGCAACCGCCGTGGTCCGCGCCGGCCGGCAATATTAAATAAATAATTATATAACTAAATAAAGAGCAATCGCACTAAATCGATAATCGGTCCGATTTAAAATTTAGAGACGAAAAATCGGAAATGCCTAAGTTTACCGCGGGCCGGGGGCGTGCCCACCTGCAAAATTTAATCTCGGCGAACCCCACGGTCCGAGAGCTAAATCCCCCGGAAGGGAGCGTACGCAGACGGACAAACAGACAGACAGACAGACAAAAAATGAATTATATAGGTTAGATAGAAGATAGATCGTTTATTGTCATTGTCACCAGTACAACGAAATTTATTATTATTATATTTACCCGATCTCGCCCAAATAGTTTTTAATATGGATATTGGTCGCGAAAGCCTCCGTGTTAAACTGCGCAGTATATCACACCGTGTGCATGATGTACAAGGCACGCCGTTGCTCTACATCACCTTGAGATTACGTAAGGTATCGATACGCTATCATCGCCGGCCAAGACATATCCGCTGCTAGATGCAACGCTCTCCAAGCCGTCGCATAGCATCGCAGTTCTGCGATGTAACAATCCACCGAGGAGCTGAACGCGCGCCGATTTCATCGCTCCATCTCCACGGAGGTCGCCTTATCGAACGCTGTACGACTCCGAATTGTCACAAGTCGCAATAGATCGAACAAGAGCGTGACGAGACTATCCCTGGGTACAGTTGTGATCCCTCGAAGCCTGAGAACGCAACACACCACGGGGAGAATGAGGGTGAATCACGATTTATTCTATTCGTTGTCAAAGCGGCATTTCACTTACCCGGGAGCCCGAGCAATCCTTTCCCGGGGTAGGCGATCCAAGCAACGTCGAGGCTTCAACAAACTCCGCGGAGTCGTGCTAGGCCTCCGGTTGAAAGTTGACGGACGAAGCCAAAGCTAGCTACGATGCCCTTTGCGAACGGCATTTTTCGTGAGGACGTCAACAATTGGCGAACATTACGATGATGTCTGTCTTCAGTTGCGTTTCGTTAAACTTTGTAACAGAGCCGGGCGTCAAGTTCCCGCGCTCGGCTTTGAAAGTGGCGCCAAGACGCGCGCCACTTCCGCGTTCGGTTTAAAGGGACCGCGGCAACCTTTGCCACGTGTTGACACGGCACGTGTTGGCTCGGTGGCTGATCAAATCAATTCAAGTTCATGTATTAGGTATAGCCCTGTGAGCCATTCGGCTCTTGAATCGGGTGCAACCGCAACAAACAAAAAACATGATCAAGAAAACATCTTAAAGTGAATATGTGACTAAGTGCAAACAGAAAATCCAAGAAAAGACAGCAAAATATTGCAGAAAAGCACCGTACACCAATGCTGTGTGCAAAAATCCCAGTGGGATGCAAGTCAAACAACAACAACAACAACCACAAGACAACTTGGCCAAACAAATAAACTTTTCGAAATTACTCAAATAAAGCCATGAAAGCAATGAAACAGTGATCACAGGAACTTTGACGGAATTTTCACAATAAATGACATAATCAACATGTACTACAGAGTGGATGTCCTTACACGTAACAATGGATATGTCAATCCACTGCTAGATGAGGGCCTCCCCACCACCGTTATTTTATTGGAGGTTGATAATAGTTTTTTTTACCCTTTTATCTGGCAACAAAACTGACACCTTTTTCTTTTACGAGGAGTCATGTTTGCATAGACCACAATACCTGCAGTCATAATGCAAACAAAAACATATATCTGATAAGGACAGTGCATTATCAGAGTTATGTTTTTTGTTTGCATTATGACTGCAGGTATTGTGGTCTATGCAAACATGACTCCTCGTAAAAAAGGTGTCGTTTTGTTGCCAGATAAAAGCGTACAAAAAACAATTATCATATTTTTTACTGGCAAATAAGGTTCCAATGGTGTTGTTGGAGGTTGTTTGACCATACTTCACGACGCTGGTGACTGCGGATTGCTGGACGGGGTGAATCGTGGCCCTGAAAAAGTTTAGACACGATGCGGCACTGGTGTTAGCCGTGTGCCGGAATCGAACTCAGGTTGCCGGGTTCATAGCGCAGGGTAGTGATATGAACCCATCAATTCATCTGCAGTATGTTGTATGCCACGGACTTAAGTTAACCCTGCAACCGCGAGAGGCCGTCACATTCACTTTTAAAAACGAATCTAAACTAAACTTTTATCTTACCAGTACAGGCCTACTGAGCTATGAAGTATTTTTTCAGAAGCGACCTGGCAACAAATGATAGTTCAGCGAAGTGGCTTATCATGTGGAAATGTTATAGTAGCCAAATACTCTAAACGCAAGATTCTAAATGTGGAAGGAAAGACCGGAGGACCCGGAGAAAAATCCACGCGACTAAGGGGGAGAGAGACACGCACACTCCAAATATGCAAGCGTCAATGTCGGGATCGAACCCACAACCTCCTTAATATCAGTTAACATCTGGCCCCGTTACTCAATCAAATATTGACCCTGAACCGAAAAAAAATGTAAGGCAACTCTGCAGGAAGTGTTGACTGTTTACAACCCCTAAATAGCGAGGACTCATCTGAAATACGGTACATCATCTTGACATCATAATACCCATGGTTAAATAAATAAACCAAGCCGCTGCATTTCAAGAATGCACCACCACACGCGGTTATTGCATTGTATCTCTAAATCATGTCTCAAACCCTGCAGCAACCCTGAAATCTGGCACTGATCCCTGCTGTGGCCTGTAGGCTATGCTCTGGACCCCCTGTCGATTGCTCAAAGGTCAGCCACCCACAGCTTGTATTTCCCCCGGCTAATAACAGTTGCGTTGGGGTTTCTCTGCAAAGCAGTTGGGTGGGTTTGGGAAGACAAAGCAGAAATAAGCAGGGGCTTAGTTTCAGGCAGATTTAATCCGGGTTGGTGACCCCAGAAATTATTTACGAATTCGGAATACCGCATCATGAATACTTCTCGCGAGATGGTTGCTGCTACTAGTCGCGTGCCACCAATTCCAGTCTACCAGTGGTTCGGAAAATACTCGTGGAGAAACGAAGACTCCAGTGAACAATCAGACAACGATCTTTTGAAACTACTGTATCTCTTGCTAGCTACTATTCACGTGCGTTTTCACGAGTCTGGATGGCCAGGCATGGTTAACATCAGTGGCGCGTGACATCTGGACAAATCCTGGGTAGGGATGGGACAGAAATAAAACATCGACCACTCAATATCTTTAAATAAAACATCAGTTTACATTAATAAAACATTAATAGAACATTAATAGAACATTAATAGAACATTAATTAACATTAATAGAACATTAACAGATCGATTTACATTAACAGATTGCATTGATGTTTTCAACGGTTTTGTTTTACTATTTAAAGGAAAGAGTAATGGAAATATTCAAATGCAATGTCCATTATATCAAGAAAATAATACATATTTAATCATTACATTGGAAAATAATAATCGGAAGGTACAAGAAGGCACAAAGAAGGCTGTTGTTCCAGGGTCAATACCTAAAACAAACTTGGGTTACTTTGGAGGATTTATCTTTTGAAAAATAATGACATCCTGTTTTCTAAAATACACAATGGCCCAAGGCTTCTGTCAGAGGATCAACACTCAACCGCAATCTTAAGTCGGATATTTCGACAAATGGAATGATCTATATTATCGAAAAATATACAAAGGCGCAAGGCTTTTACAGCTGGGTCAACACTCAACCAAGAGCAAGCTTAGGTTTTACCTGCAGAATGTTTACTTTAAACTTACCTTACGCCTCCCACCGACGGTTGGAGAGGGACCTTGCAGAAGGCAGTTCATTTGTATGTTCCACACCAAAATAGAAAGCTGAAATATTTCATGTAATTTGGCTTTTTTTTGCCGCGTATAACATCCAAAGAAAAAAAAAAGCGATGCTCCAATGTTATCTGAGGGATCAACATTGATGCACGTACGTTGAAGTTATTTCGCACCGTACGGAGCCAACCGTGCCAATCGGAGGTCAAAACATTGCAAGGCCGTTATAGCTCGGTCAAAATATCGATGTTCCTGGTGTATCGTTACTTTTTGGCCATCCCTATCCAAACGAGTCCCGGACGCACCCGTGATCAACCTTACACCGATCGTTGTGCAAAATAAGAACCGACATGGTGCATGGGAAGGCCGTCATATCCCGCAGTGTACTTACGAAGGGCTGAAAATGATCATCATTTTTGTTATCTACACGCACACGCCTGGAGAGGACATACACTGCGTGCATGTGATTATACATACACAACATTATACATTCTCGTAGTTGTTAAATTTATTGCGTCATTATATCGCGCCTGCCAAATCCGCAGCCACCACCATCGTCATCTCCATTTCCCACGGAGGGTTGTGAGCCTCTGAATAATAATAATAATACCAAAAAATATACGGCTCACTCATCAGAGGCCACCATGCACTGGCCGTCGCATCTCGATAAATTACTGCCGCAAAGGCACGGGTCATTCACCATTGTTTTTATTTTTGCCGGTGCAACGCACCGAGTTTTGAATAAACCTCTGCGCAGCTATGCGGAACAACGTTGCATATCCGACCATCGAGGAGGCGAGAAATGTCATCTCCCTCGCCTGGTACGCAAGGAATCGTGGGTTCGATCCTGGACCCTGAGGATGTGCCAGGTATCAATAACAAAAATAAATCCACAAACGAAGCTTCCAATGAGATTTAACAGGTTGACGAGGCAAAGATTGACTTAAAAAAATTACTCTCGACAATTGCCGGTGCAAGTGTGAGGACGGAGAAATGACCTCCTCCTTCGAGAGAGAGAGAACGACACGTTCCACAAATCGTAACCAGGCGGAAGAGAACACGAAATAACCAGTGCCGGATTATGCAGGTGTGGGGCCTGTAGCATGTGTTATAAATGGGCCCTAAATAAACAAATAAACACGTAAATATTAAAACATACATTTTTTACTTGCATAGTAAGGTAATTGTATTTTTTCATTTGCTTTACAGCCAGATAATACGACAAATCGATAACCTTAAACACCCAGTCGTTCATAAAAGTTGAAGGCAGTATAGTACTATAATAATAGAGCAAGTGCAGAATCACTGCACGGGAATTGATAGCTTGAAATAATTTAGCGCGGGGCCCTTGAAAGTGCTGGGCCCGTAGCTATTACATATGTAGCTACTTTTGCTTCTAGGACAATTATCCGGCACTGAAATAACGCCTTGGCGCACGCCACCCGCATGCTGGCTTCACAATATCGGCGGTGGCGCGGCTGCCCGCAGAGACGCATCGTGCTGATTGCGGACAGCGCACGGGCCGCAGCTAATTAAAGGTCTGAAACAGGGAGGTGGCCAGAGTGGCGCGGCGGGGTTCGATGTGGCCTCGGGCTGGGTTTGTCTCTGAAATGTATGTATTTATTCCCCCCCCCCCCAAAAAAAATTCTACAAAAATATCTTTTAAAAAAATTTAAAAGATTTTTTTTTTTGTAAAAAAATGTTTAAGGGCTCACTTTGCTTTTTTCGTCTCGAAATTTGTGGCGTTTATGCTCCAGGGTTGTCATCGTCGAGGGAACGACAGATTTATATATATATGTTTTTTTTTATCTCACAAGGTGGCATGCGTCATCGGTCACAATCATTGCACACACACAACGCCTGGCCACAAATGAACCACCCACAATGCCTCGCTGATCGTGTCACCATCGTCGCGTGATCTCCCGTCGTCCTCGCGGCGGCGTGGCTGCTTTTGGTTTTAGCTGTCGGACAAAGACGGCGGTCACCGGCATCGCGTGGCGCTTTCAGATGCGCTTCAACGGCCGTCTGGAACGCTCTTCCGTCCGATATTAGGACGCCACTGTACCTGTGCACTTTTAAATCATCATCTGGATTTAAAACAAATTTTTTTCGAACTGCTTCTTTGTGTTTAGTTTATTGTCGTTCCCCCGCACCGCCGAATAATCAGGGTTGGCTACTTACAGTGCGAAAGAAGTTCAACATACAGTACATACATACGAATAGGCTGCAGAAGAGATATGTGACGAGGATTCAGTGCATACTGCTGTGTTGGTACCTGCTATGATTACAGCAGTGCATACTGCTGTGGTGGTATCTGCTATGATGAGAGGAGTACATATTGTGGTGGTGGTACCTGGTATGATAACAGCAGTGCATATTGACTGTACTCATCATTCACCCTCACCACTAACCCTCACCACTAACCCTCACCACTCTCCCTCACCACTCACCCTCACCACTAACCCTCACCACTAACCCTCACCACTCTCCCTCACCACTCTCCCTCACCACTCACCACTCACTCTCACCATTCACCCTCACCATTCAGCCTCACCACTCACCCTCACCACTCACCGTCACACCACCACTCACCCTCACCACACAACCTCACCCTCACTACTCACCATTCATCCTCACCAATCACCACTGACCAATCACCACTCACCACTCTCCACTAACCCTCACCACTCAACCTCACCACTCACCCTCAAAACTAACCACTCTCTCACCACTCACCCTCACCACTCAGCACTCACCCTCACCACTCACCCCTCACCACTCACCCATCACCACTCACAACCGCCACTCACCCTCACCATTCACCCTCACCACTCACCTCACAAACAACCACTCACCCTCACCGCTCACCACTCACCCTGACCACTCACCACTCATCCTCACCAATCACACCCTCACCAATCACCACTCACCCGCACTGCTCACCCTCACCACTCACCACTCACGCTCACCCTCACCACTCACCCCTCACTAATCACCACTCATAACCGCCACTCACCCTCACCACTCAACACTCACCCTCACCACTCACCCTCACCACTCACCACTCATCCTCACTACTCACCCTCACCACTCACCCTCACCACTCACCCTCACCACTCACCCTCACTACTCACCACTCATCCTCACCACTCACCCTCAACAATCACCACTCACCCTCACCACTCACGCTCACCACTCACCCTCACCACTCACTCTCACCACTCACCCTCACAACAACCACTCACCCTCACCACTCACCCTCACTACTCACCTCACCACTCACCAATCACACCCTCACCAATTACCACTCACCCTCACTGCTCACCCTCACCGCTCACCACTCACCCTCACCACTCAACCTCACCCTCACCCCTCACTAATCACCACTCACAACCGCCACTCACCCTCCCCACTCACCCTCACTACTCACCGCTCATCCTCACCAATCACACCCTCACCAATCACCACTCACCCTCACCACTTGCCACTCACCCTCACCACTCACCCTCATCATTCACCCTCACCACTCTCCCTCACCACTCACCAGTCATGCTCACCACTCACCATCACTACTCACCACTCACCCTCAACACTCACCCTCACCGCTCACCACTCACCCTCACTACTCACCCTCACCACTCATCCTCACCAATCACACCCTCACCAATTACCACTCACCCTCACTGCTCACCCTCACCGCTCACCACTCACCCTCACCACTCAACCTCCCCTCACCACTCAACCTCATCCTCACCCCTCACTAATCACCACTCACAACCGCCACTCACCCTCCCCACTCACCCTCACTACTCACCACTCATCCTCACCAATCACACCCTCAACAATCACCACTCACCCTCACTGCTCACCACTCACCCTCACTACTCACCCTCACCACTCATCCTCACCAATCACACCCTCACCAATCACCACTCACCCTCACCACTTGCCACTCACCCTCACCACTCACCACTCACCCTCACCATTCACCCTCACCACTCTCCCTCACCACTCTCCCTCACCACTCACCAGTCATGCTCACCACTCACCATCACTACTCACCACTCACCCTCAACACTCACCCTCACCGCTCACCACTCACCCTCACCACTCACCCTGACCACTCACCACTCATCCTCACCAATCACACCCTCACCAATCACCACTCACCCTCACTGCTCACCCTCACTGCTCACCCTCACCACTCACCCTCACAACAACCACTCACCCTCACTACCAAAAACTACACATGTTTTAGTCCCTGGGTAGTGTTATTTTCTATACGCTGACATCTCAAAAGTTACAAATTGGAGAAAATTCCCCTCAAACTTAGTTTTTGAGATACAGACAGTGACCAAATTTTTAATCGTAAAAATATTTTTTTTTTTTTACCAAAAACTACACATGTGTTAGTCTCTGGGTAGTAAGTGTTATTTTCTATACGCTGACATCTCAAAAGTTACAAATGGGATAAAATTCCCCTCAAACTTAATTTTTTTGACACGGACAGTGATATTTACAAATGGACCTATTTTGCTAGGAGAAAACGTGTGCATTTGTGTAATTCTTTCCTTTATATAAAGTTCTGGTCACAAAAGCAACATGTATGGGGAATAATAGCCATCTTATATACTTAGGAGGCTTAAGCAATATAAAAATAACACTTTTTTACCCAGGGAAAAATCGTGGTGCATAGTGTATATTTACTATCATCAAACATAACTTAATCCCTATATAAGAGTGATACAAAATAGTAAACATAAATATTTAAATGTTTTAACTGAGCTGTGAAGTTGCGTGACTAACCTCGTAGCTTTTCGACGGGAATAAGAATCTCCGCGATTGTTTGAAGATCTCGGGGAGGGTGGGGGGAAGGTAACACGCCCACTCGTGACATCCCCCCCCACCGAACACGGAGCAACGCCGCGAGTGTGTGCGAGTCTGAAAGTCTGAGAGCGAGTGTATGTGTGAGTCTGAGTGTTAGAGTGAGTCTGTGTGTGTGAGTCTGAGTGTGAGAGTGAGTTTGTGTGTGAGTGTGAGTGTATGTGTGTGTGTGAGAGTGAGTGTATGTGGGTGAGTCTGAGAGTGTGAGAGTGGAGTGTATGTACAATAATACTGTCTAATCGCTATAATTTTATATCTACCGACCCTATAATAGTAATTGCACACATTGGGTTGGAAGGGGAGTGAAGAGGACGTGAAACTTTGATGAATTTACCTCAGAATCGCGTGTTAATGCGTGCGCATATTTGTAACGGGAATTAAAAATGGCGTCCACCCCGCAGCGAAGTTCTTGCTACCCGTTGCCAGGGGCAACCGCCGTGGTCCGCGCCGGCCGGCAATATTAAATAAATAAATAATTATATAACTAAATAAAGAGCAATCGCACTAAATCGATAATCGGTCCGATTTAAAATTTAGAGACGAAAAATCGGAAATGCCTAAGTTTACCGCGGGCCGGGGGCGTGCCCACCTGCAAAATTTAATCTCGGCGAACCCCACGGTCCGAGAGCTAAATCCCCCGGAAGGGAGCGTACGCAGACGGACAAACAGACAGACAGACAGACAAAAAATGAATTATATAGGTTAGATAGAAGATAGATCGTTTATTGTCATTGTCACCAGTACAACGAAATTTATTATTATTATATTTACCCGATCTCGCCCAAATAGTTTTAATATGGATATTGGTCGCGAAAGCCCGCCGTGTTAAACTGCGCAGTATATCACACCGTGTGCATGATGTACAAGGCACGCCGTTGCTCTACATCACCTTGAGATTACGTAAGGTATCGATACGCTATCATCGCCGGCCAAGACATATCCGCTGCTAGATGC